>NW_026895733.1:0-177633 GCF_033153095.1 Gastrolobium bilobum | reverse complement strand
TTGAAAAAACTTCTGAACGACTTAGTACTGGTAGTGGTTCAAAACTTCAAGTTAATTATAAACTTCCTAAAACAATCCTTGAAAATGATAATTTAAAAGTTGAAACGCCGTTTCTCCTTGTTAAAAATCTCAAAAATGGAGTTATTCTTGGAACTCCGTTCATCAAATCTTTCTTTCCTCTAACTATCACAGATGAAGGTATAATTACTTATCATTTGGACAAACCAATTCTTTTTAAATTTCTTAAGAAACCCATCATCAGAGATTTGAATTTTATTCATTACAAACAAAAGCAAATCAATTTTCTTAAAGAAGAAATTTCTTTTAAGAATATTGAAAATCAATTAAAGCAGCCTGAAGTTCAACAAAAGATCAAATTCTTGCTTGAACAAATCCAGAATACAATATGTTCTGATCTTCCGAATGCTTTTTGGCAAAGGAAAAAACATATCGTAGATCTTCCCTATGAAAAGAATTTTAATGAAAGGCAGATCCCAACCAAAGCTCGTCCAATTCAAATGAGTAGTGAACTTCTTGCCTTTTGTCAAAAAAGAAATTGCTGATCTCCTTGCTAAAGGTCTCATCAGGAAGAGCAAGAGTCCTTGTCTTGTTCTGCCTTCTATGTCAATAAGCAATCTGAAATTGAGCGTGGAACTCCACGGTTAGTTACCAATTACAAACCTCTTAATCAAGCTCTTCAATGGATTCGGTACCCGATTCTAAATAAGAAAGATCTTCTCAATCGTTTGTATTCAGCAAAAATATTTTCTAAATTTGACATGAAATCTGAGTTTTGGCAAATCCAACTCAATGACAATGAATGTTACAAGACAGTTTTTAGTGTTCCGTTTGGTCAATACGAATGGAAGGTAATGCCTTTTGGACTGAAGAATGCTCCCTCTGAATTTCAGAGAGTCATGAATGATATCTTCAATCCATTCTCAACTTTCACTATCGTCTACATTGATGATGTTCTTGTCTTTTCTCAATCTATTGATCAACATTTTAAACATCTTCATATTTTTGTAGATGTAATTAAGAAAAGTGGTTTAGCTCTTTCTAAATCAAAGATCAATTTTTTTCAAACAAAAATCAGGTTGCTCGGTCATACTATTTATCAAGGGACTATTACTTCAATTTGTAGAGCTATTGAATTTGCTAACAAATTTCCCAATCAAATTATTGATAAAACTCAATTACAAAGATTTCTTGGTTGTTTAAATTATGTAGCTGACTTCTTTCCTCAGCTTAATAATCTAATCAAGCCTCTCCATAATCGTCTTAAGAAAGACCCTCCTCCCTAGACTGATGTTCATACTGACGTAGTCAAACAGGTCAAAGCTAAGGTAAAGGAACTTCTTTGTCTTTATCTTCCCAATCCTCAGGCTTTCAAAATTGTTGAAACTGATGCCTCAGACAGAGGTTATGGTGGCATTCTCAAACAGAGAGTCTCAGACAAAGAACATATCATTGCATACACTTCAAAGCATTGGAATTCAGCACAACAAAAATATTCCACTGTCAAAAAAGAAGTTTTAGCAATTGTTTTATGCATTTCAAAATTTCAATCTGATTCATTAAATCAAAAGTTTTTAATCTGTGTTGATTGCAAATCTGCAAAAGACATTTTACAAAAGGATGTAAATAATTTAGCATCTAAACAAATTTTTGCTAGATGGCAAGCAATATTAAGTGTTTTTGATTTTGAAATTGAATATCTCAAAGGCACCTCAAACTCTCTCCTGATTATCTCACTCGTGAATTTCTGCAGGGAAGGTAAACAGTGTCTTGAAATGCCGAAATTGGTAAAATCAAGCTCTTCTAAAGAGAGGAAAGGAAAGCTAATCCTTGTTGGGTTAGCTAAAAAATCAGAAAAGTCTGGGTCTCCATCCCAGGAACGATCTGGGTCATCAACCCATCCCCAAACTGGGTCACCCACCCAAAGAGTTGAGGATACTTCCTCTTCTAAACAAACCAAAGCAGATTATGCTATGCCAATCCAAACCCTTCAAGCCTTCCAAGACCAAGGTTTGACTCATCTACCAAAGAAAACCTGGGCTGAAATAGCCTCTGAAGATGAAGAGGAAGAAAGTCTTTCTGTTTTGATTGATAACTTAAAAAATATGCAGATTTCTAACCGTCCAAACAGGGCCCTAGAAATTCAACCCAAACCAGTCTTTACCCAAAAATCAAAAGCTCAAACACCATATATCCCAAAAAACAAGTTCCTAGAAGTTATTCAGATGGAACCAGCTTACTGTTATAATAAGCCAACCAAAGTACCTGCGAAGATCTTTCCCAAAGACTTCAAAGGCAATGAATTTCATTTCAAACCCCTTTCTTCAAATAAATCCCAAAATTTCTATGAGTTTGTTTTACTTGATTCAAACTCTATGTCAATCAAACACTATAAAAGTCCAAAAGACCCTGAGTTTATAACTCACTCAACTATCCAGATTTGAAAGTAATTACTCCATCAGAATATGGAAACCCAAACAAAGTTACCAAATTTTCCCAACCTTATGATCCAATCGGTTATAATTACTGGGATTATGAATTAGCCTGGACTAATGTATTCTTTATGCAAAATAAAGAAAATAAACATTCTTGGTTAATTTATTTTAAACAAAATGTTCAATATAGATTCCCTCAATGGTTTATCAAATGGTGGGATTATTTTGGACCAATCCTTGATATCCTTCCACCTATGGTGTTCGAAGGATTAACAATATTTTCAGAAAAATTTGACAAACTGACAGATCCGTTTCCAATAGATCTGCACTTTTTCTCTAGATTTACTCTGGCATGGATATTTTCATTGCAGTATCATTATGGAGATAAATATGGCACCAAATTTCCAATACTTAAACGACAAGCATTTGTTAAATGGTGGACGAAATTTGATGCATCTAGAGCTTGCCCAGAAAATGTCAAGCTTTGGTTTAAACAACATCCAAAATATATTAAACCAGCTGATCCAGAAAATTGCACTTTCCTGAATCAGAAGGCCAAAATTACAGCAGCACTATCTGCTTCAACCAG
Source organism: Gastrolobium bilobum (assembly GCF_033153095.1). Classification (NCBI taxonomy): domain Eukaryota; kingdom Viridiplantae; phylum Streptophyta; class Magnoliopsida; order Fabales; family Fabaceae; genus Gastrolobium; species Gastrolobium bilobum. The sequence goes on along the minus strand of NW_026895733.1, from coordinate 174,591 downwards.
CAAGGAAAGCTTTGCAAAAAATTTGCAGAGCATCCTCCAACTCCTTCAAGAGGAAGAAACTGGAAATTCTAAACAGAAAACTGGTTCGCCTTCTCCATCCATCTCCTCTTCAGCAGATGACTTATACCAAAATGAAGATGATTGTTTTGGCATAGATTTGGCAGAAGATTGTTGAAGTAGCTGATGACAGAATGACATGAGCATGATGTCAGCAGAAATGACGCAATCAGTGACGCAATCAAAAGTGTCGAAAAATCTCAAAAGTGTCTGACAGTTACTGTGCACTCAAACTTGCACTGTTGAAACAGTTCCGGTTGCATGACCTGTTCTGTAGAAATAGTGTTTTTTTTAGTCTATATATAGGATTTCTTCAGATTGTTGAAGGCATCCTTTCATTTGCTGAGTTTTAGAGAGATAGTCTAGAGAGAGAGACTGCGAGGTACTTCTGAGTGAGTTTTCTCTTCTTCTCTGTTTTCTCTTTCAATCTGTAACGGTAATCGTTATGTTTCCTTATGTTTGAATAAAATATGTTTCTGTATCTGCTTATGTAAAATCAATTCTTCTCTTCTCATCCCCTCACGCTAGTGGAATTACCCTAGCGTTCACTTTAAATTTATCTTATGTCTTTCATTTCTGCATTCTAATTTCAGTCATTTAATTCATGTAGTAGTCCGTCTACTTTCCTGCTTTCCATTTCTGCTCAGGTTTAAAAAACACCCAAAAAACATCAAGCCAGCTGATCCAGAAACATCCCTTTTCTTGAATCAAAATGCTCAAATCACAGCAGCATTAGCAGCATCAACCAACAAAGAAAATTTTGCAAAGAATCTGCAAGGTATTCTCTAATTACTTCAAGAGGATGAAGCTGAAAGCTCTAAACAGAAGATAGGTTCTTTTTCTCCATCTATCACTTCTTCAGCAGAAGACTTCTACCAAAATGAGGATGATTGTTTGGGAATCAACTTAGCAGAAGACTGTTGAAGAAAATCAATGTAATGGCAAAATGACACGAGTATCATGTCAGCAAATGGTGACGCAAGCAGTGATGTAATCAAAGTGTCGGCAGGAACTGTAGCAACACGCGTCAGTTACTGTTCACTTAACCTGCACTGTTGAAATGGTACCGGTCTTACAACTTGTACTGTAGAATTAGTGAATTTTCAATCTATTTAAAGGATTTCTTCATAATGTATAAAGCATCCTTTCATTTATCAAGTTTTAGAGAGATAGTCGAGAGAGACTACGAGGTACTTCTGAGTTTTCTCTTCTTCTCTGTTTTCTCTTTAATCTTTCAATATGTAACTGTAATCTTTATGTTTTGAATAAAACTTGTTTCCATATCTGTATATGTAAAATCTATTATTCTCTTCTCCTCTCTTCACGCTAGTGGAATTACCCCACCTTAAATATATTTATGCCTTTAAATTCTGCATTTTAATTTACTGTTAATATTCATGTAGTAGTCCGTCTACTTTCCTACTTTCCATTTATGCTCTATTTTACTTTCATTTTTCCCCTTTCACTTTCGGAACCCACTGGTATCAGAGCCCAAGTGGGTTCCGTAATCAAAGTTAGGGATAAAGTGAAAGGGGGGAAATGAAAGTAAAATAGAGCATAAGTGGAAAGCAGAAAAGTAGACGAACTACTATATGAATATTAAATGTAAATTAAAATGCAGTATTAAAGGCATAAATAAATTTAAGGTGAACGCTGAGGTAATTCCACAAGCGTGAAGGGAGGAGAAGAGAAGAATTGATTTTACCTATAAAGATATGGAAACAGGTTTTATTCAAAACATAAATATTACAGTTAAAGATTGAAAGATTAAAGAGAAAACAGAGAAGAAGAGAAAACTCAGAAGTATCTCGCAGTCTCTCTCTCTGGACTATCTCTCTAAAACTTGGTAATTGAAAGGATTGCCTTCAACATTCTGAAGAAACCCTTTAAATAGATTGAAAATTCACTATTGCAACAGTAGAAGTTGTATGATCGGTACTATTTCGACAGTGCAGGTTGAGTGAACAGTAAATGACGCGTGTTATTGCTACAGTGCCTGCCGACACTCTGATTACATCACTGCTTCCATCACCTTTTGCTGACATCATGCTCGTGTCATTTTGCCATCAGCACCACTACAGTGATTTTCTTCAACAGCCTTCTGCTAAGTTGATTCCAAAACAATCATCATCATTTTGGTAGAAGTCTTATGCTGAAGAAGTGATAGATGGAGAAGAAGAATCTGTCTTCTGTTTTGAGCTTCCATTTACCCTCATGAAGTAATTGAAGAATACCTTGCAGATTCTTTGCAAAATTTTCTTTGCTGGTTGATGCGGCTATTGTGATTTGAGCCTTTTGATTCAAGAAAAGGGCGGATCAACTGGCTTGATATTTTTTGGATGTTTTTAAACTAGAGCTTGACATTTTCTGGGTAACCTCTTGCAGCATCAAATTCTATCCACTATTTAACAAAAGCTTGTCTTCTGAGTAATGGTAGTTTGATGCCTGTCTTCTCGCCGTAGTTGTACTGCCATGCAAATATCCATGCCAGAGAGAACTTTGAGAAAAAATGCAGATCTATTGGAAAGGGATATGCTAAATTATCAAAAATTTTAGAAAAGATTGTCATTCATTCAAAAACTTATGGAGGAAGGATATCAATGATTGGTCCAAAATAATCCCACCATTTATAAAACCATTGCGGGAAATTATATTGGATATTTTGCTTAAAATAAATTAACCATGAATGTTTGTTTTCTTTATTTTGCATGAAGAAGACATTGGTCCATGCTAATTCATAGTCCCAATAATTATATGCAATTGGATCATAAGGTTGGGAAAATTTGGTGATTTTGTTTGGATTTCTATATTCTGAGGGGTTGATAACCTTGAGAATCTGGATGGTTGAATGAGTAATAAATTCAAAATCCTTTGGATTCTTATAGTGTTTGATGGAAATAGAGATTGAATCATGTAGAATAAACTCATAAAAGTTTTGGGATTTAATTGGAGAATATGATTTTAAAAGAAATTGGCGTCCTTTGAAGTCTTTGGGAAAAATCTTCGCAGGTACCTTGGTTGGTTTATTGTTCCAATAGGATGGTTCCATTTGGATTACGTCTAGAAACTTGTTCCTTAAGACGTATGGTGTTTGAGGTTTTGGTTTATGGGTAGAAACAGGCTTGAAATGGATTTCTAAGGCTTTAGATGGAAGGTTAGAAACTTGTCTATTTTTTAGGGTTTTAGGGTTTAGGGTTTAGGTAATCAGAGTGTCGGCAGGCACTGTAGCAACACGCGTCAGTTACTGTTCACTCAACCTGCACTGTTGAAATAGTACCGTTCTTACAAATTGTACTGTAGCAATAGTGAATTTTCAATCTATTTAAAGGATTTCTTCATAATGCTGAATGCATCCTTTCATTTATCAAGTTTTAGAAAGATAGTCTAGAGAGAGACTACGAGGTACTTCTGAGTTTTCTTTTCTTATCTGTTTTCTCTTTAATCTTTCAATCTGTAACTGTAATCTTTATGTTTTCAATAAAACTTGTTTCCATATCTGTATATGTAAAATCAATTCTTCTCTTCTCCTTTCTTCGCGCTAGTGGAATTACCCCCAGCATTTCACCTTAAATTTATTTATGCCTTTAAATTCTGCATTTTAATTTACTGTTAATATAGTAGTCCGTCTACTTTTCTGCTTTTCATTTCTGCTCTATTTTACTTTATTTCCCCCTTTCACTTTATCCCTGACTTTGATTACGGAACCCACTTGGGCTCTGATACCAGTGGGTTCCGAAAGTGAAAGGGGAAAAATGAAAGTAAAATAGAGCATAAATGGAAAGTAGGAAAGTAGACGGACTACTACATGAATATTAACAGTAAATTAAAATGCAGAATTTAAAGGCATAAATATATTTAAGGTGGGGTAATTCCACTAGCGTGAAGAGAGGAGAAGAGAATAATTGATTTTACATATACAGATATGGAAACAAGTTTTATTAAAAACATAAAGATTACAGTTACATATTGAAAGATTAAAGAGAAAACAGAGAAGAAGAGAAAACTCAGAAGTACCTCGCAGTCTCTCTCTCTAGACTTTCTCTCTAAAACTTGGTAAATGAAAGGATGCCTTCAACATTATGAAGAAACCCTTTAAATAGATTGAAAACTCACTATTGCTATAGTACAAGTTGTATGATCGGTACTATTTCAACAGTGCAGGTTGAGTGAACAGTAAATGACGCGTGTTGCTACAGTGCCTGCCGACATTCTGATTACATCACTGCTTGCGTCACTTGTTGCTGATATAATGCTCGTGCCATTTTGCCATCAGCACCACTATAGTTATTTTCTTGAACAACCTTCTACTAAGTTGATTCAGAAACAATCATCATCATTTTGGTAGAAGTCTTATGCTGAAGAAGTGATAGATGGAGAGGAAAAACCTGTCTTCTATTTAGAGCTTTCAGCTTCATCCTCATGAAGTAATTGAAGAATACCTTCCAGATTCTTTGCAAAATTTTCTTTGCTGATTGATGCGGCTGTTGTGATTTGAGCCTTTTGATTCAAGAAAAGGGCGAATCAACTGGCTTGATGTTTTTCGGAAGTTTTTTAAACCAGATCTTGACATTTTCTGGGTAAGCTCTTGAAGCATCAAATTCTATCAACCATTTAACAAAAAGCTTGTCTCCTGAGTAATGGTAGTCTGATGCCTGTCTTTTCGCCGTAGTTGTACTGCCATGCAAATATCCATGCCAGAGAGAACTTTGAGAAAAAAATGCAGATCTATTGGAAAAGGGATCTGCTAAATTATCGAATTTTTTAGAAAAGATTGTCATTCCTTCAAAAACTTGTGGAGGAAGGATATCAATGATTGGTCCAAAATAATCCCACCATTTATTAAACCATTGCGGGAAATTATATTGGATATTTTGCTTAAAGTAAATTAACCATGAATGTTTGTTTTCTTTATTTTTGCATGAAGTTTTCTTTATTTTTGCATGAAGAAGACATTGGTACAGGCTAATTCACAGTCCCAATAATTATATTTAATTGGATCATAATGTTGAGAAAATTTGGTGATTTTGTTTGAATTTCCATATTTTGCGGGGGTGATAAACTTGAGAATCTGGATGGTTGAATGAGTAATAAATTCAGGGTCTTTTGGATTCTTATAGTGTTTGATGGAAATAGAGTTTGAATCAAGTAGAATAAACTCATAAAAGTTTTGGGATATAATTGGAGAATGTGATTTTAAATGAAATTGTCGTCCTTTGAAATCTTTGGAAAAATCTTTGCATGTACCTTGGTTGGTTTATTGTTCCAGTAGGATGGTTCTATTTGGATTACGTCTATAAACTTGTTCCTTAAGACGTATGGTGTTTGAGGTTTTGGTTTATGGGTAGAAACAGGCTTGAAATGGATTTCTAAGGCTTTAGATGGAAGGTTAGAAATTTGTCTATTTTTTAGGGTTTTAGGGTTTAGGATTTAGGTAATAAGAGTGTCGGCAGGCACTGTAGCAACACACGTCAGTTACTGTCACTCAACCTGCACTATTGAAAGAGTCTCAGTCTTACAACTTGTACTGTAGCAATAGTGAATTTTCAATCTATTTAAAGGATTTCTTCATAATGTTGAAGGCATCCTTTCATTTACCAAGTTTTAGAGAGATTGTCTAGAGAGAGAGACTACGAGGTACTTCTGAGTTTTCTCTTCTTCTCTGTTTTCTCTTTAATCTAATCTTTATGTTTTGAATAAAACTTGTTTCCATTTCTGTATATGTAAAATCAATTCTTCTCTTCTTTTCTCTTCGCGCTAGTGGAATTACCCCCAACATTTCACCTTAAATTTATTTATGCCTTTAAATTCTGCATTTTAATTTACTGTTAATATAGTAGTCTGTCTACTTTTCTGCTTTTCATTTCTGCTCTATTTTACTTTCATTTCCCCCTTTCACTTTATCCCTGACTTTGATTACGGAACCCACTTGAGCTCTGATACCAGGGATAAAGTGAAATGGGGGGAATGAAAGTAAAATAGAGCAAAAATGGAAAGCAGGAAAGAAGATGGACTACTACATGAATACTAACAGTAAATTAAAATGCAGAATTTAAATGAATAAAAAAATTTAAGGTGAACGCTGGGGTAATTCCACTAGCGTGAAGGGAGGAGAAGAGAAGAATTGATTTTACATATACAAATATGGAAACAACTTTTATTCAAAACATAAAGATTACAGTTAAAGATTGAAAGATTAAAGAGAAAACAGAAAAGAAGAGAAAACTTAGAAGTACCTCGCAGTCTCTCTCTCCAGACTTTCTCTCTAAAACTTGGTAAATGAAAGGATGCCTTCAACATTCTGAAGAAACCATTTAAATAGATTGAAAACTCACTATTGCTACAGTACAAGTTCTATGATCGGTACTATTTCAACAGTGCAGGTTGAGTGAACAGTAAATGACGTGTGTTGCTACAGTGTCTGCCGACACTCTGATTACATCACTGCTCAAGCATCACCTTTTGCTGACATCATGCTCGTGTCATTTTGCCATCAGAACCACTATAGTGATTTTCTTCAACAGCCTTCTATAGTGATTTTCTTCAGAAACAATCATCATCATTTTGGTAGAAGTCTTATGCTGAAGAAGTGATAGATGGAGAGGAAGAACCTGTCTTCTGTTTAGAGCTTTCAGCTTCATCCTCATGAAGTAATTAAAGAATACCTTGTAGATTCTTTGCAAAATTTTCTTTCCTGGTTGATGCGGCTGTTGTGATTTGAGCCTTTTGATTCAAGAAAAGGGCGGTTCAGCTGGCTTGATGTTATTTGGATGTTTTTTAAACCAGAGCTTGACATTTTCTGCTGGCTTGATGTTTTTTGGATGTTTTTTAAACCAGAGCTTGACATTTTCTGGGTAAGCTCTTGAAGCATCAAATTCTATCCACCATTTAACAAAAGCTTGTCTCCTGAGTAATGGTAGTCTGATGCCTGTCTTCTCGCCGTAGTTGTACTGCCATGCAAATATCCATGCCAAAGAGAACTTTGAGAAAAAATGGAGATCTATTGGAAAGGGATATGCTAAATTATCGAATTTTTTAGAAAAGATTGTCATTCCTTCAAAAACTTGTGGAGGATTGGTCCAAAATAATCCACCATTTATTAAACCATTGCGGGAAATTATATTGGATATTTTGCTTAAAGTAAATTAACCATGAATGTTTGTTTTCTTTATTTTGCATGAAGAAGACATTGGTCCAGGCTAATTCACAGTCCCAATAATTATATTTAATTGGATTATAATGTTGAGAAAATTTGGTGATTTTGTTTGAATTTCCATATTCTACGGGGGTGATAACCTTGAGAAACTGGATGGTTGAATGAGTAATAAATTCAGGGTCTTTTGGATTCTTATATTGTTTGATGGAAATAGAGTTTGAATCAAGTAGAATAAACTCATAAAAGTTTTGGGATATAATTGGAGAATGTGATTTTAAATGAAATTGTCGTCCTTTGAAGTCTTTGGAAAAATCTTCGCAGGTACCTTGGTTGGTTTATTGTCCCAGTAGGATGGTTCCTTTTGGATTACGTCTAGAAACTTGTTCTTTGAGACGTATGGTGTTTGTGGTTTTGGTTTCTGGGTATAGAAACAGGCTTGAAATGGATTTCTAAGGCTTTAGATGGAAGGTTAGAAATTTGAATATTTTTTAGATTGGAAATTAAAACAGAAAGGTTTAATTTTTCCCGCTCATCTTCTGAGGCTATTTCAGCCTAAGTTTCCTTTGGGAGATGGGTCAAATCTTGGTCTTGGAAGGCTTGAAGGGTTTGGAATGGCATTGCATAGTCTGCCTTGGATTGTTTAGAAGAGGAAGTATCCTCAACTCTTTGAGTAGATGACCCAATTTGGGGTTGGGTGGATGACCCAGATTGTTGTAGGGCTGGAGACCCAGTTTTATCTAATTTTTTAGCTAACCCAGCAAGGATTAGCTTTCCTTTCCTATCTTTTGAAGAGGTTGATTTTGCCGATTTTGGCATTTCATAACACTGTTTATCTTCGCTGCAGAAATTCAGTAGTAAGATAATCAGGGACAGAGTTTGAGGTTCCTTTGAGATATTCAATTTCAAAATCAAAAACACTTAAGATTGCTTGCCATCTAGCAAAAATTTGTTTAAATGCTAAATTCTTTACATCCTTTCGTAAAATGTCTTTTTCAGATTTGCAATCAACACGGATTAAAAACTTTTGATTTAATAAATCAGATTGAAATTTTGAAATGCATAAAACAATTGCTAAAACTTTTTTTTTTTACAGTGGAATACTTTTGTTGTGCTGAATTCCAATGCTTTGAAGTGTATGCAATGATATGCTATTTGTCCGAGGCTCTCTGTTTAAGAATGCCACCATAACCTATGTGTGAGGCATCAGTTTCAACAATTTTGAAAGCTTGAGGATTGGGAAGATAATGACAAGGAAGTTCCTTTTACCTTAGCTTTGACCTGTTTGACTACATCAGTATGAACATCAGTCTAGGGAGGAAGGTCTTTCTTAAGACGATTATGGAGAGGCTTGATTAGATTACTAAGCTAAGGAAAGAAGTCAGCTACATAATTTAAACAACCAAGAAATCTTTGTAATTGGGTTTTATCAATAACTTGATTTGGAAATTTGTCAACAAATTCAATGGCTCGACAGATTGGAGTAATAGCCCTTGATGAATAGTATGACCGAGGAACCTGATTTTTGTCTGAAAAAGATTGATTTTTGATTTGGAAAGAGCTAGACCACTTTTCTTAATTACCACTTTTCTTAATTACATCTGCAAAAATATGAAGATGTTTGAAATGTTGATAAATAGATTGAGAAAAGATGAGAACATCATCGATGTAGACGATGGTGAAGGTTGAGTATGGATTGAATATGTCATTCATGATTCTCTGAAACTCAGAGGGAGCATCCTTCAGACCAAAAGGCATTACTTTCCATTCGTTTTGACCAAACGAAACAGTAAAAGTTGTTTTGTAACATTCATTGTCATTTAGCTGAATTTGCCAGAACCCAAATTTCATGTCAAGTTTAGAAAAGATTTTTGCTGAGTACAAACGATTGAGAAGATCTTTTTTATTTGGAATCGGATAGCGAATCCATTGAAGGGCTTGGTTAAGAGGCTTATAGTTGGTAACTAAGCGGGGTGTACCACGCTCAATTTCTGATTGCTTGTTGACATAGAAAGAAGAGCATGACCAAGCTCTTACTTTTTCGAATGAGACCTTTGGCTAAAAGATCAGCAATTTCTTTTTGATAGAAGACAAGAAGTCCACCACACATTTGAATTGGACGAGCTTTGGTTGGAATTTACCTATCATTGAAGTCTTTTTCGTAGGGAAGATCTGCGATATGTTTTTTCCTTTCCCAAAAAGCATTTGGAAGATCAGAACAAATTGTATTTAGGATTTGTTCAAACAAGACTTTGATTTTTTATTGAACTTCATGATGTCTTAATTGATTTTCAATATTTTTAAAAGAAATTTTTTCTTTAAGGAAATTGATTTGTTTTTGTTTGTAATTAATGAAATTCAAATCTCTTATGATGAGTTTTTTAAGAAATTTAAAAAGAATTGGTTTTCCAAATGATAAGTAATTATACCTTCATCCGTAATTGTTAGAGGAAAGAGAGATTTGATAAACGGAGTACCAAGAATAACTCCATTTTTCAGATTTTTAACAAAAAGAAACGGTGTTTCAACTTTTAAATTATCATTTTCTATGATTGTTTTAGGAAGTTTGTAATTAACTTGAAGTTTTGAACCACTAGCAGTGCTAAGACGTTCAGACATTTTTTCAAAGTATTTAGTAGGAATTAGACCTTCTTTAATGCAGTTTGAATCTGCTCCTGTGTCAAACAGAGCTTCAATTTCAAGGTCAAAGTTACCTACATTAAGCTTGATTGGGATGTAGAATTTTTGAATTGTTAATTGATTAATTAAACCTAAAAATTCTTCATCTTTAAGATCTTTATCTTGTTTCGAAAGAGTATTTTCTGTAGTCGTTCCTATTGATTCTTTATTTTGTAATTGAAGAAAGATATTATGATGAGTTTGTTGATGTTCCTTGATTTGTTTAACTTCAGTTTTGAGAAGATTGAACTCATGCTAAAGATCTTGAATGATTATTGGTTTGATTGTAATACTCTTTTCAAGTTTTTTAAGGGTGTCTTTAAGATTAAACTTATTAGGAACCAACAATTCTTTAGATTTAGAAGAACTGGTTTCTAAAGAAGATCTTAACTTAGCTAGGTAAGCTTTCTTTTCTTGAGGATCAGGGATTGAATCTATGACTTCGAACAAGAGATCTTGTTCTTTAGTCAAGACATTAATTTCCTGCGAGGATTGTTAATCCTTAGTAGAAGATAAGTCTTCAGAAGATTCTTTTTCAGATTCCTCATCTGAAGTTTGGATTAGAAGATTATTGATTTGTTCTTCAACAGATGGATCTAAGTTTAAATTGTTTCGTTTCTTCTTAAGCCTACAATATTTACTAATATGACCAGGTTTACCACAGCTATAGCAAATTGTTGGCTTAATTGGTTTGGAAGTATTTTGTGATTTATTTGTTTCAGTATTTGGCTTAAGATTTTCATTTTTAAACCTTTTATTGTAATTAGGTTTTTTACGAGAATTCATAAAAATTTTAACATGCTTGTGTTCCTATTTTTTATTTTTTTTTAGTTTTAGTAGTGCAGGATAGACCAAATTGTTCACAAAATGATCCTAAATCTTTACGATTTTGAGCCTTTTGTTTTGTAAGTTGACGTTGGATTTTATCATCTTGACAGATTTTTAAAGCCACCTTTTGGATATAAGCAACTAATTGTCCATAACTTAATTGCTCATAAGGAATATCACTAGTTGGTGATTGATGACGAATTTTATCCCTAACTTTGTCTCCTAAAGATTTTGGAAGACTAGCTAAGAATTTTTCTTTCCAAAATGGTTGTTGACTGTCATCCTGAGTGTAAATCCGAGTAAGAAAGGTATCTTTGTACCAATGAAAGTCAGCTAAAGTTCTAAATTTAAGATTGGATAGGAGTTCAGCAGAACGATCTTTCCATAAAGATGGATCACCAATGAAATGTTGGACAATGGTGAAGATTAGTTGATTAACATTATCAAGAATCATTTTTTCGTCAGAAGTGATTGGAATGCCATCAAGATTAACTTTAATGGAAGTAAGAATTGAAGTTTTTTCATCTTCAAAAAGATAATTATCCCACCAACCTTTTAGTTGACCAGAGAAGCGAGAGACAAGAATATTGACAATGATATTTTCAGAACAGTTATGAGAAGTTTGATAGGTAGTTCCAACCATAGTCATACGGTGTAGGGTATTGAGTATGTTATACTCTGATTGGTCATCTATGTTCCATTCATAGACGTTGTTACCATTGAAACTTTTGAAGCTTGTGTTCTTTTCTTCAAGTAGAAGATCAGGAGCAGTTGCCTTTTGATAATAAAGTTTAGATGGGTTTCTCCAATTATTAATACTAGTTATAGGATTAATTTTAATTTTAGAATTATTGTTTGACTCAGGAGATTCATCGCATTGTCTCAAAATATTTACATGCTTTGTAGACCGAGTGTTCATTTTATAAGACTATTGAGTCTCTTGATCATAATGTTGCTGAGTATCAGGAATGGTTAAAGAACTTAATTTCTCATCAATTTTCTTAAGAAATTCATCCTGAGATTGAGATTGAGTAGGTTTTAATTTTGCAAACTCTTTCTTTAGTTGATCAGTCATTTTGAAGGTTTTAATAAATGTTGCTCTAAGATTTTCTTTGAAGAAAGTGAAGATGAAGTTGAGGGATTATATCTAACAGATTTGTTAAGTTTATCACCTAAAGTTTGAAGATAATTACTAGTATAATTTGATTAATCAATAAGATTTTTAATATCTTTTGAAGTTACGCCTTCAGCTTCATTTTTAGATCTGAAAGGAGTAGCAAAGACAGGTCTGTCACAAACCTTTCGAAGTTGAAAGGGAACAGTTGGAGGTAGTTCAGATTTGACAATTTCTCCTTCTTTCAGGTGCCAAACAGTGATGACTTTTGCAGATTGAGGAGTTTTGAACGGATAATCAATGTCCTGTTGGACAGCATAAGCATGAAAGCATTCAAAAAAAGGAATGCTTAACTTTACTTTGTTAAGAAAGTTATAAAATTCTTCTTGAATTAGTTGTCTTTTATTCCCTTATAATTTTGGAAGAACCATTCTTTTTTAGGAGACCGTTCCTCAAAATTAAAGTCCTTCTTAAGGGTTTCCTTATCTATAATGAACTTAGATAACATCATAAGAATCATGCATAGAGGAATAGGTTGGAGATTGAATAGATTTTGGGGATTGGATAGGGTTTTGTTCATCTTCTTCTTCTTTTTGGGTATAGGATGGTTTAGGAATAGAAGAAGAGGTGTCCAATTCTTGAAGATGGAGATTGAACCTACTAGGTTCAGAGATTGTAGAAAAAGATCTCCTTGAAAGAGCAGATTGAAAATCTTTAGATAAAAAATCTTGAGTCTAAACAGATCTGGATGAACTCGCAGAACTGAAAGAATTTCTTCTGTCGAAGGTGATTTCAACAGCATCATTTGGAAACTGCTTGATTTCTTTGAAGTTTGGAGCGGCTCTAGGTTGAGCAGGTGTTGCCTTCTCGAGGCTTCATTTTTTTGGAAGTATTACGTCAGTCCAGTGGATAGTTTTGGGCACAGTGTCGTGTGCTCGAGACATGTCAGTGAGGAACAAAGTAGTTGTTTCCCCAGTTTTCTTGAGTTTAAGAACCCTAGAGATGGAAGAATTCAATACCTTATACTGAATCCTATATAGTAGAGCTGCTGGAATATATCTGGATTTCATGTACAGACCACTTGTCTCAACGTTCAATGTTAAGACATCCAAGATATTTCTATCTTGAAGACTGACCATTCTATCAGGATAGCAATTGAAAAAGATTGGTCCATTACTTAGACTTTTTTCAACAGTTCCAAGTATAGAATCTTTGAATTTGTTATGCCTTATGTATCGGAGGCATAAGAGGACAGAGGCATTAAGCCCTTCAATTCTAAGGGATTTGATAGCCACTTGGACACATCCGATATGAAGATAATTATAACTTTGTTTATGAGTTTATATAGATGAGTTTGAAAGGAGTCTAAATTCTTCAAATTCAGAGTTTAGAGAGATATTTCTTTTTACTGTTCGGATGATGTAGGCAGATTTTCGAAAGAAGTTTCCTTCGGGTTTGTACAATTCGTTTGTTGGAATTCTGAGAATTTCCCAGTTATCCAAATCTTGATTGATATTTTTCATAAAGTTCGTTTGTTATAAAAAGATTTCTTCTTTAAAGATATTTTTGAAGGATTCTTAGCTTGATCCCTCTGGATGGAAGAAGAAGATGGTTGAGAGGATTTGAAAGAGAACTTGGAAGGGAAAGATTGAAACATAATATCAAAAATAGATATATTCCCCAATATATCATTACCCTCATTTAGTTCCATAGTAATATAGATATAGATCTAAATTAACTTTTATCAACTGAGCATTATCTTAGGATTTTAACGTAAATAAACAACAGATTGTCAGAGACCTTCTTGATCCCCGATCCAGCAACAACAAATTAGACTTACTGCCCTTACACACAGGACTTACTGCTACATCTGAACCAGTTCTCAAGACCTTCATTTCTCATCATACAATCATACAATGTTAACATAAAGCTCAAATAAATAACAGGTAATTTAGATCCACCCATATATTCCTACTTCCCTATTAGGCTTTGATACCAGAAGGGGTGCGGAAAAGGGAAGGGGGAAGGGAAAAATCAAGAACCAGGAAAGGAAAGTAGGATGTAGACAGACTGCTTACATATATGTATGAACAAGAAAAAACACTATTTCTACAGTACATGTAACACGATTGGAACTATTTCAACAGTGCAGGTTTGAGTGCACAGTAACTGCCACGTTCTGCTACAGTAAACTGCTATAGGACTTTTTGCTACAGTATCTGCCGACACTTCTGATTGCATCACTGGTTGCATCACTTTTGCTGACATCATGCTCATGTCACTATGTCATCAACTCTGCTACAGTGATCATATTCAATAATCTTCTGCCAAGTCTACACTGAAACAATCGTCTTCAATTGGTAGAAGTCAGAAGGGGTGCGGAAAAGGAAAGGGAGAAAGGGAAGAACCAAGAAGCAGGAAAGGAAAGTAGGATGCAGACGAACTGCTTACATATATGTATGAACAACAGGTAATTCAAATAAAGATTATAAAAATAAATTTAAGGTGAACGTTGGGGTAATTCCACTAGCGTGAGGAGATGAGAAGAGAAAGATTGATTTTACATATGCAGATATGGAAACAAATTTTATTTAAAGCATAAAGATTGAAATTACAGATTGAAAGAAACAGAAATTAAGAGAAAAAGAGAAAACTCAGAAGTACCTCGCAGTCTCTCTCTCTAATCTATCTCTCTAAAAGATAAGAAAATTATGGGATGCCTTCAACGTTCTGAAGGAGTCTTATATATAGATGGAAAAAACATTATTTCTATAGTATAGGTCACACGACCGAAACTATTTCAATAGGGCAGGTTTGAGTGCACAGTAACTGCCACGTGTTGCTACAGTAAACTGCTACAAGACTTTTTGCTACAGTATATGCCGACATTTCTAATTGCATCACTAGTTGCGTCACTTTTGCTGACATCATGCTCATGTCACTATGTCATCAGCTCTGCTACAGTGATCATATTCAACAATCTTCTGCCAAGTCTATACCGAAACAATCGTCTTCATTTTGGTAGAAGTCTTCTACTTAAGAGGAGATGGATGGAGAGGGAGAACATGTCTTCTGTTTAGAACTTTTAGCTTCATCCAATTTATAAAATAAAAAGATTTCTAATCTTCCATCTAAAGCCTTAGAAATCAAATCCAAACCTGTTTTTATCCAGAAACCAAAACCTCAAACGTTGTACGTCTCAAAGAACAAGTTTCTAGATGTGATCCAAATGGAACCATCCTATTGGGATATAAACCAACCAAGGTACCTCCGAAGATTTTTCCTAAAGACTTCAAAGGACGCCAATTTCATTTCAAACCACATTCTCATCTAAATCCCAAAAACTTATGAGTTTATTCTACTTGATTCAAACACTATAAAAATCCAAAAGACTGTGAGTTTATTACTCATTCAACCATCCAGATTCTCAAGATAATCACCCCAGCAGAATATGGAAACCCAAACAAAATCACCAAAATTTCCCAACCATATGATCAAATCGGATATAATTATTGGGACTATGAATTAGCTTAGACCAATGTCTTCTTCATGCAAAATAAAGAAAAAAAAACATTCATGGTTAATTTATTTCAAACAAAATGTTCAATATAATTTCCCGCAATGGTTTAATAAATGGTGGGATTATTTTGGACCAATCATAGACATCCTTCCTCCACAGGTTTTTGAAGGAATGACAATTTTTTCCAAAAAAATTCACATATTAGCATATCCCTTTCCAATAGATCTACATTATTTCTCAAAGTTCTCTCTGGCATGGATATTTGCATGATAGTACAACTGTGACAAGAAAACAGGCACCAGACTTCCTTTACTCAGGCGACAAGCTTTCGTCAAGTGGTGGTAAGAATTTGATGCTTCAAGAGCTTACCCAGAAAATGTCAAGCTCTGGTTCAAAAAACACCCAAAATATATCAAGCCAGCTGATCCAGAAACCTCCCATTTTCTTGAATCAGTAGGCTCAAATCACAGCAGCATTAGCCGCATCAACTAGCAAGGAAAATGTTGTAAAAAATCTACAAAGTATTCTTCAATTACTCTAAGAGGATGAAGTTGAAAGTTCTAAACAAAAGACATTATTCTTCAACCCGCATCAACCAGCTGATCCATCGTTCTAGAAAGATCGTTTTGCTGAACTCCTATTCAATCTTAAATGTTGAACTCTAGCTGATTTCAGATGGTATAAGGATACTTTCCTTACTAGGGTTTAGACTCGTGATGATAGTCAGCAACCATTCTAGAAAGAAATTTTTTTAGCTAGTCTTCCAAAATCCTTAAGAGACAAAGTTAGAGATAAAATTCGCAATCAATCACCATCTGGTGATATTTCTTATGAGCAATAAAGTTATGGATAACTTGTTGCTTATATCCAAATGGTCGCTTTAAAAATCTGTCAAGATGATAAAATCCAACGACAAATTAACAAAGAAAAAGCTCAAAATTGTAAAGACTTAGGATCTTTTTGTGAACAATTTGGTCTTCCCTGTGCTATGAAAACTAAAAAACATAAAAAAAAACATGAGCCTAAGGAGGTTAAAACTTTTAGGAATTTCTGAAAAAAATCTAATTACAATAAAAGGTTTAAAAATGAAAGTCCTAAACCAAATATTGAGCTATCGTATCACAAGGAAGACCAAATTTTTTCACAAAATGATCCTAAATCTCTATGAGTTTGAGCTTTTTCTTTGGCAAGTTGAGGCTAGATTTTGCCATCTTGACAGATTTTTAAAGCGACCTTTTAGATACAAGCATTTAATTGTCCATAGCTTAATTGCTTATAGTCATAAGGAATATCACCAGTTGGTGATTGATAACGGATTCTGTCCCTAACCTTGTCTCCTAAGGATTTTGGAAGACCAACTAAGAATTTTTCTATTCAGAATGGTTGCTGGCAATCATCACGAGTGTAAACCCTAGTTAGGAAGGTATCTTTATACCAATGAAAGTCAGCTAAGGTTCAGCACTAAAGATTTGATAGGAGTTCAGCAGAATAATTTTTTCCATAAGGTAGGATCACCAATGAAATGTTGAACAATGGTGAAGATTAATTGATTGACAACATCATGAATAGGTTTTTCGTCAATTGTGATTAGACTACCATCAGAATCAATTTTAATGGCAGCAAGAATTGTAATTTTTCTTCTTCAAAAATTAGAGTCAAGAACGTTGACGATGATTTCCTCGAAACAGTCGTGAGAAATCAAAGACATCAGAGACAAGAATGTTGACGATGATTTCCTCGGAACAGTCGTGAGAATTTTGATAGGCAGTCGCAACCATAGTCATGTGTTGCAGAATGTTGAGTATGTATACTCAGATTGACCATCTATGTTCCATTCATAGACATTGTTGGCATTGAAACTTTTTAAGTTTGTATTCTTTTCTTTAAGTAGAAGATCAGAAGCAGTGACCTTTTGATAATAGAGTTTGGACGAATTTCTCCAATTATTAATACCAGTTATGAGATTAATTTTAATTTCATAATTAGTATCTGACTCAAGATATTCATCACATTGACTCAAAGTATTGACTTGTTTGAAAGATTGTCTTGTAATGATTTTATGAGACTGTTGAGTCTCTTGCTCAGAAGATTGGGGTGTATCAGGGATTTCTCATCAATCTATTTTAGTAATTCAATTTGAGATTGAGTTTGACTGGTTGTTGGAAAAGATTTTAATTTTGCAAAATCTTTATCAAGTTGTTTAGTCATTTTGATAAGTTTGAATAAAGGTTTTTCTAAAACATTGTCAGAAGAATAAGATTCACCTTTAACAGAATTATTAAGTTTTTCACCTAAAAATTAAAGATACATATTAGGATAATTTGATGGTTTTCCACAAGATTTTTAATATCTTTTGTAGAGATTGTTTCAGTTTCATCTTTAGTTTTTAAAGCGAAGCATAGATAGATCTATGTTTGTCGTCACGAGCATTTGGGAGTTGAAAAGGAACAATTGGAAGAAGTTCAGATTTGACAATGTCCAATTGGACAGAATAAGCTTGAAATCAATCAAAAAAAGGAATATTTAACGCATCTTTGTTAAGAAAGTTATAAAATTCTTCTTGAATTAGTTTTCTGTTAATTTCCTTATAATCTTGGAAAAGCCATTTTATTTGAGGAGATTGATACTCAAAATGAAATTTTTCCTAAGGGATTCTTTTATCTATTATGAACTCAGATAACATCATAATGTTCATTCATAGAGGAGTAGGTTGGAGATTGAATGGATTTTTTTCGGCTTCTTCGTCCTTTTGGTAAGTTGGTTTAGGAATGGAAGAAGAAGTGTCTAATCCTTGAGGATGAAAATTAAAACTATTAGGTTCAGATATTGTAGAGAATGATCTTCTCGAGAGAGCTGGTTGGAAATGTTTAGAATTAAAATCTTGAGTTTGAACAGATCTGGAAGAACTCGCAGAACTGAAAAAATTTCTTTTGTCAAAAATGATTTCAATAGCACTAGAAGGATACTACTTGATTTCTCTGAAGTTTGGAGTGACCCTAGGTTGAACAGGAGTTGCCTTCTCTAGTTGCCACTTTTCTGGAAGAACTACGTCTGTCCATCTGATTGTTTTAGGAACAATCACGTTTGCACGAGACATATAAGTGAGAAACAAAGTTGTCTCTCCAGTTTTCTAGGTTTAAGAACCCTAGAGATTGAAGAATTCATCACCATGTATTGAATTCTGTAGATTAGAGCAGCAGGAACAAATTCGGGTTTCATGTCCATACCATGCATCTCGATGTTTAAGACTAAGACATCTAAGATATTCCTATCTTGAAGACTGACTATACGATTAGGAGATTGAAGCAGGAACAAATTGAAGAAGATTGGACCATTACTTAAACTAGTTTTAACAGTTGCTAGCAGTGAGTCTGAAAATTTATTATGTCTTGTGTCTCTCAGACAAAAGAGAACATATGCATTTAATCCTTCTCCAATAAGGGGTTTGATGGCCAATTGGACACATTCGATGTGTAAATAATTATTATTTGTTTGTGAACATTGATTGATGAGTTTGAAAGGAGTCTGAATTCTTCAAATTCAATGTCCAAAGGAATATTTCTTTCTACCGATATGACTAAGTAATCAGATTTTCTAAAGAATCTTCCCTCGGGTTTGTACAATTCATTGGTTGCAATTTTGGGAATTTCCCAGTTATCCAAATCTTGATTAATGTTTTCAAAGGAGATTTCCTCCTTGAAGATGTTTTCAAAGGAGATTTCCTTCTTGAAGATGTTTTTTGAGGATTTTTTTAATTGATGTTCTTGTATTGAAGAAGAAGAGGGTTGAGAAGATTTAAAAGAAAGCGTGAAAGAGAGAAATTTAAACATAATAGCAAATATCATATATATTCCCCATAGTATCATTACCATCATTTAGTTTTATAAGAAGATAGAGATAAATCTAAATTATTTTTATCAACTGAGCATTACCTTAAGATTTTAACGTAAATAAACAACAAATTGTAAGATATCTTCTTGATCCCCTATACAGTATCGACAAATTAGACTTACTGTTACAGATGTATAAGTTCTCAACACTTTCATTTCTCGATACATACATACATACATACATACATACATACATACATACATACATACATACATACATACATATATATATATATACATAGATTCGCCACTTCTGCAGCAAAGCAGATGAGAAATTTTGCAGCAAACATATTTATACTAGGACCCGCATGCGAATCCTGGCTTTTGATGCAAAATTTCTCATCTGCAGCAACGTAAAAAGTATTAAAGCCTACACACACACACATGTGCATGTGTGTATGTGTGTGCACATGTGCATGTATAAACTTTTAATTTATTTTAAACTAAATTAAATTTAATGTTATAATTACAAATCAATACAATTTGATTCGATTGATTGTTTTTTATTTTCAACAAAGTCCTTAAATTATCAATATTTTTGGTTGTGTTCAGCTATTGTACAAAATAATTATAACCTATAATTCACAGATTGCGATATATTATTTTTGAATGCTTGTTAGGGTTGATAGGGCAGACCAAGTCTTGTATTTTTATTTTTTTATACCAACCCTAATTATTTCTTTGAAGCGAGTAGGTTCCTCCGGGCATTCCCGTAAACTTCAACTTTTTAAGCTGTCTATGAGACTGATCTGAGTGCGGAGCTAGTCCAGGATTAAGATCTTCTGCCTCTCCCCAAAATTGTATTGATGGGGATTGAACCGAGCCTTTTAAGTGAAATTTATAATTTGGCTTACATCAAGCTAATAAGCCAAGTCAAGCTTGAAACATAGAACTAACCTATTTAGACTAAAGTTTGTCTTGTCTGGCTCATGTACACACCTAAGTACAATGAATTGGTTGATGCTAGATAACATAATTTAGAACCAAATAATCACATATTAAAGAGGTGTGTTGATAAAACATATGAATCAAAAATCTTCTCTTCTTGACCAAAAGCTTCACTTCCTAATTATGTGATGGCCTCCTCTATAAAGCCACATTTTCTTAATTTTCTATATTTGCTATAATTTTTAAATTAGGTTGCATGATTTTTAAATGAGAATGAGAAAAAGAACTTAGGCCGAAGAAACAAAATGGACTTGAATTTAAATTTGGGTTTATGATAAGAATTTTTTTTCTATTATTATGTCTTTATAATTTTAGCCTTAAAGTCAGTTCGGATGGACTTTTTTTTTAAAAAAAATTTATAACTTGTTTGTTTAGAGTGCTTTTTTTTTTAAGTTAAAAAGTATTTTACGTTCGGATGAAATACATAAAAAATACTGTTAAATAAAAAAGTTATTTAGATATTCAGATTAATAAGAATTTTTATATATAAAATTATGAAAAAAAATATATATGCTAATAATGATGGTAGTGGGTGGAGTAGTTGGATTAGAGTCGTGATAAAATTGAATTTTCAAAAATATTATTTAACTTTTTGGTTTATACTTTTTTCATAAGGAAGGAAGCATGGCTTCTAAAAAAAATATTATTTTAAATTTTTTTTTTTTAAATTCTTCCCACAAAATGACTCAAATGGACTTTTTAAAAAAACAGCTCTTTTTATTAAAAAAAAAATCCATCCAAAAATACCCACTTGGCAAATTTGGTACTAACACTATACGCTCAAAACAATTGCGCCGGTGATGTTGCGTACAATTGGATTTCACTCAAGTGATACAAATGCATTGGGGATCAAGTAATAAATGTTATGACCACAGTGAATATAAATAATAAGTTGGAAACATCATAATTAAGTGATGCACCATTATTGAAAGTGATAATTTTTCATAAATGATATAAAAAATTATTTTAAACAAACAACATGTAACCAGGTGTCACCGATTCTAACCACTGTTTTGTGTGTATATAGACTAAGTGTCCATTTGGATGGGCTTTTATTACTAAAAAAGTTGCTTTTTTTTTTAAATAAAAGTCTTTTTGAGAATTTTTAGATGTTTGGATAACAATTTTTTAAAATAAAAATTTTAAAAAAATTTAAAATGCTGCTTTTTTTATAGCCAGTAGTTGGTTGCTTTTAAAAAAAGCAGAAATTAAAAGATAATATAAATTTTTTTTGAAAGAAAAATAATATACATTTTTAAAATACAATTTTAATCTTATTATATCATACCTATTTTATCTCTTTATCCTACGATCATGCTATTTTATCTCTCCTTTATTGTAATTTTATATATAAAAAGTGTTTTTTTTTTATTTTAACATCCAAATAAATTTTTTATATAAAAGTGATTTTCAGATCATACATCCAAACGTAAAATAATTTTATCTTTTAAAAAATATTATTTTTTTAAAAGCTCATCCAAACGGGCCCTAATAGACACAAAGTTAATCATAAATGTGAGAATCAAATCAATTTTAGATTAGTTTTGACGTAAAAATAATTAAATATTAAATTAATCTGATTTAACTTATTTTATTTGATAATATTATAAATTTATTCAAATAGCTTATATATACTATCCACTGTCTACATATAGGGATTATCACGCCATGCCTCCCTACATTTACTTTAACAGCGCGTTTGGTATGCGGATTCTCAGAGAAAGAACGGGAAAGTTGAGATGGAGAAATATGTACACCACGTTTATACGCATTCAATTAAATTTTTTGGGCTACATTTCATTCTGGGAAATGGTTTTATTTGATAAATATGATACCGAATGTGAAATCAGAATTCCAAATATAAAATGGAATTGTTCGCATCCCATGGAAGGGAAAATCAATGCAAGAACAAGTGGATAAAGCTAACCCTATGTTTATGGTTTAAGCAAAAAGCAAAAAGGTACCACAAATAGAAAAGGTTGTGCATGGAAAAAGTAAAGTGAGGTTATTTTGGTAAAATAAACTCACTTTCCTACTAATATTTCATAACCAACCAAACACAAATTCAGTAAAGTTAATTTTATTTTCCCGGAAAAATATGAGTCTACCAAACAGCTTTTTAGTTATATTCCAGTAAAATATATTCCCCGATACATTCCAGTAATAATTATTTCCAAAATAAAAAAAAAATTCTCTTCTACCAAACACCCCCTAAAGGTAAACACCCTCTTAGAAAGAATAATTAGGGACAGGATAATAAAAAAATGATGAATTGATGAGCACCGTTTTATGGGAAATTTGTATTTCATTTATTATAAGAAGGGAGAGGTTATAGTTACAATTTTTTTTTTTTACAACCTCTTACAACC
The DNA here is from genome assembly GCF_033153095.1 of Gastrolobium bilobum. NCBI lineage: Eukaryota > Viridiplantae > Streptophyta > Magnoliopsida > Fabales > Fabaceae > Gastrolobium > Gastrolobium bilobum. The sequence continues at coordinate 152,036 of NW_026895733.1, read as the reverse complement.
ATATATCATAACCGTTGATTTTCGCTAATCAACGGTTATGATTTTCGTAAATTAAACTCATTAATTAATTATTAATTCATAATAAATGACAATCGTTGATTGGCAGAAATCAACGGTTATGATATATGATTGTAAGAGGTTATAAAAAAAAAGTTATAAGTATAACCTTCCTCTTATAAGAATATCCTTGAAAATAAAAAACAATTAAATGAAAAAAATCTCAAAATCAAATTAACTCAAATTTTGTAACTTTCCAAACAAAATAAAAAATATTTATGAATTAAATTAATTCCAAAAAATTTCATTTCAAAATCCATACTGATTGTAAAAGATAGAAAAATATTTAAAAGACAAAGACATTTAATTTCTTTTTTATTGTTTTAACTGGTGTTTCATAATTTTTAAGCAAAAATTCATATATATTTTTCATAATTTACTCTAGTGGATTTCTACAAGCATACAACATGAATGAAGAAGATTTCAGAATCAAATTAATTCTAGATTTATAACTTCATAAACATATGATTTCATTTAGAATTTGATTTAATTCCTAAAATTTCTTCTTCCAAAATCCAAATTAACTGTAAAAAAGATTTAAAGAAAATAACATAAAAGACTTAAATGACTAAGGCATTTAATATATATTTTTCTTGGTAATAAAGAATTTAATATTTTTAAAGAAAAAATCTCTATTTTTTATAACTTATTTGAGTGAATTTAGATATACATACAACTTAACTTAAAAAATTTCAAAATCAAATTAATTCTAGTTTTATATATATCTAAACAAAGATTTTCATCCATAATTTAAGCTAATTTCTAAGGGGAATGATATTGTAACAACTAACTAGTGTTACTACTAATGTTACTATCAATCAATTTCATCGTTAGATCGATTATGTTGATCCAACAGTTATATTTATTTCCATCTTTGTATGGTTATGATTCCCCATATTTAATGTGAAAGCATTAAATATAAAAAATCATAACCATACAAAGATGAAAATAAATATAAAGTATTAAATATGAGGAATCATAATCATACAAAGATGGAAATAAATATAACCGTTGGATCAACATAATCGATCTAACGGTGAAATTGATTGGTAGTAACATTAATAGTAACACTAGTTGATTGTTATAATATCCTACCCCAATTTGTAAAACCTACTATATCAAAATCCTAACCAAATATAAAATTGTTCAAAAAAATAAGTAAAAGACTTAAAAGGCAAAGGTAAGTAATATCTTTTTTCTTATAATAGAAATTTAATATTTTTTTTAAGCAAAAACACGTATCTATTCAATAACTTTTTACCTTTTTATTGATCTAGCTAATTAAAAATATTTTTGGGAAGGTTATTTAAAAGTATTAAACAATTTAAATTTTAACTTTTATGAAAAAGATTTTGTCAAATTAATTACACAGTTTTTTAGGTATAATATATTTATGTATTATTTTTACCTAAAAATCTTTCATAAATATATGCTTAATTCTCCCTCCAACATTACCCCAACTCCTCTGTTTCACCCTATATATAACAAAGGTTCAATATTGAAAAAAGACTAACAAAGGTGCAATGGCCCTATTTGTCAAATGTATTCTCTTACTATGGGTGCTTACGTTGGTTTCAACCACAAGTGCTATAACACCAATTTTTGGAAAAAAAACACATGTGAAGGTCACAAATTCTTTGGAAGGAAATCTAGATCTAACCCTTCACTGCAAATCTAAAGATGATGATCTTGGAGTGCAACTTCTCCATCCAGGTGCTTCTTTTGAATGGAAATTTTCAGTCAACTTTTTTCGGTCAACGCTATTTTATTGTTCCTTTCAATGGCAAGGTGCCTTTCACTGGTTTGAAATATACACAGTAGATAGGGATTACTCTGCATGCGATGATTGCGATTGGATTATAAAGCAAGATAAACCATGTAGAGTATCTGAGGAGAAATCTGATTGTTATCCGTGGAATAAATAATTAGAAAAAGTTTGTGTATGATGTTATTATATATTATTATTACAAATGGATGTGAGAACTCAATGTTGTTCTTGCATATTTCTCTTCTTAATAAAGAGTGATGAATAAAGTATTATGTTTTTGCGTAGATTGATTGGTTAATTTTACATTTTTTATTTTTTCCTCTTTTTTCATTTGTTGGAGTCTTTCATTTTATCAACGCATAGTATAAGTGTAATTATTAAGGTTAATGGTTAGTGTTAAAAACTTTATGCATATGTCACGAATAAGAAGTTGAATGTAAAAAGGAAGAAGTTGACATTGGACAAAGAGGAAGGTGAGAGGGGCTTCATAATCCTCAACCCCATTCCCTTATATTTTCCTTTGGGACATCTCAATTTTGTGAAGAAGGGAGGATTTATGCAACACTTGTCCACCACATGCACATTATTTGCTCGAAAACAATCTTTTATTAATTATTATTTTTTTATCCATAATATCCATGGTATTTTATTTAAGGATAATGCTACTCCCATTTCACATAAGAGTAGTTCTCTCATGTTAGTTAGAGAAGTCATGTGAGACTCACTATTAAAAGAAAAAAAGAAAAAGAGTGGGTAAAATTTTTAAAGTAAAATAACATGAGATGGTTACCTCATGTAAAATGTAAAATGAAAGTAATATTTTTTTTTATTTAATTCTTATCGAGAAGTGATGATTGGTTGCCCAGCAGACACAATTAAAGACCTTTCATTGCGGCTATGCATGATTTATAAATACCAAAGGAAATAAGAATAAAGCGATCACTTTTCTCGTTTTCCTCGTTTACCAAATCGATCAAGGTTGAGTTTATGTGGCTGTTTGTACGAAAATGTCATCAACAAACAAAGGCAATTTGTTCCATCACACGAGATAATTGTCATCCACTCTTACGCAACATAGAAATGGCAAAGTATTTTCAAAACATACCCTCATATTTTATTCTTGCATTTTTTTTTTCTTAAGGACACACCCTATTATTGGATTATGCATTTTTGAATTACTTGATGATTATTATTCAGTCTATTATGTAAATTATTTCCCTCTACGTGGACCTCACTAGATTACTTAGATTCAGTCTCAATTGAGTGAGATAATATATATATATATATATATATATATATATATATATATATATATATATATATATAATCAATGATAAAATAGAGTTAAATATATTGAGAGAAAAGTGTTTCTATAACCTCATGTCATGTATTTTAATTATCATATTATTTTCAGGATGGAAGAGATAATTTTATCTCGGATAACAAAAGAAACATTTATTAGGAATATGACTACTATAATAAAGTGGGGGTGAATTGAGTATTATAAATTTTTTGCAAATACCTCATTCTTATTTCCAATTTACCTTTTCATGCTACTTTGATATTTGAAAAAAATTTCAACACATTCAAAAAAATCAAGATTCACAATTTCTTACAATTAAATAACCTACAACAGGACATACAACATATAAAAAATGAAATAAATGAAAGAATAAAAGAGTTAAAGGATAGAGAGATTGTAAACAAAGATTAATCCCAATTCAGTCACCTCCATCTACGTCCAGATTGAAGTCGTTCGATCAAATCTTTCACTGTCCATCAAGCTTCATGGGTGCTTGATAAACTGCTACATCCTCCAAGCTTTCAGGTGCTTGGAAACCTTATAACCACCAAGTTTTTAGATACTTGGTAACCGTATAACCTATAAGTTTCATGGGTGCTTGGAAACCTTTTGACTTATGGGTCTCACTACCTTCAAATACAAGATTACAATATGGCGGTGTTTAGGAAATAAATTTACACTCTCAAAGTGTGAATATTCAACTTGAAGAACTATGGGTATATGATTTTTCATAAAATGAGCTCGAGAATGTCTAATCATTGTAAAAGGTTGTATGATATGTAAATAACGATCAAAATACTTTCAAAATGTGCTTAAGATGTGTAACAATGATGCCCCATAAATCTTTTAGAGCTGTTAGAAATGGTTGTATAATGTTTCAATTGAAAACAAGTAGTTTATAGCCGCTATATGTATATTGTAATCATTTCATTTATCCGAGTATATTAATTTATTCGGATAAATTCCTCAAATTATACAAATAAATCATGACCTATATTCTAATACGTGTTTGATTTATCTCGATCTATAAGAAAACTTAGAACTGGCAATAAATGCATTTTTTTCATCTAAAACAAGTTCTTAACATCATGAAAACCTGCAATTGGCTCTAGGAAAATGTTTTATGATATTAAAACATGTTGAAACATTTTCCAAATTTTTTGAAAACCATGTCGTCCCCTCATATTTCGATCTCTCCATATTTGCAAATGCCTAATATCTCAGTCAATCTCATTTCCTATCTTGCCACTATCGACATCCGCCGTCGACCACTACCTTTTCCTCCAAGGTTATGGACCGAACCATATACCGTTCGACTTGTCTCGTCTCGACGACCATCTTTGTCAGTCTCACCATTAGCTGTCATCTCACGTGTCGAAGAAAGTCGCGGCACTCCAAATTCTTGTGGTGATGCTTAGAGCCTCCGTTCGCCATGCGATTTTCATAAATGTGCTCACCTTCTTCTCCTTGTCCTGAATCTGTAGTTTACGTGTTGATCGGAGATTATTTCGTGGTACACGCCCTTGACCGCACACATTTTTTTGACTTTCTGGTATGCTTTTGTTGCCTTTATCTATTTCCATGGCTGCCTTTTACTCAAGTAATGTGTCCTCTGATGTTTTGAAGCCCGAGGCACCCATTTTCAAGAATTATGTTTATGTTCCATTATGCATGGACAAATTGGACGGTTCTAATTATGACTTTTATGTTGGGACGAGGCCCCTCAAACAGTTCACACTGAAGCAGTTTCCCAATTGGTAGTTAGAACTTGCCGCTCTGCACTACAAGGTCACTGGTTGACACTATAAGCTTACTGATAGGCGAACACAAGCAAATTGTCTGAAGTCACCATCAATTCAAAAGAGGCAGAAAACAAAAAAATGCAAGAGATGAGATAAAGAGAAAGATGAAACAAATTTTAACGTGGAAAATCTCCCTTAAGTCAGATGAGAAAAAACCATGGGACGCTAGTCCAACAAGTCTTCCACTATGAATAATAGAATTACAAATTCAAACTTTTCTAGTCACACTAGAGGTACACTCAAACTTCTCTTCAGAGGTTTCATTCAAAATTATCTTCACCTAGGCTGACCTATTACAAAGGTTTTCTTAAGCTTATAAAGGTTAGAGAGTCCCCACACCTTCTTCTAGAATCTTAATCGATAATGAGGTGGTTGAGCAGATATTGATCCATGCACCCTTAAACGTGGTGCATTCCTATCCACCAAGCATTAAATAGAGGAACACACCCCAATATTTTGGGCATCTGGCATTAAACTTTGGCTTAAGGAACATGATTACACTGACCATCTCGCCATCACTGTTGAATCTGTAACTACTGCATTGCGCCCTAGGTGTAAGAAGATTGATGCCCAATTATACAGTGTCATTAAATCCTTTATTCACCATACCCTTAAGCAGATCTTTTGTTCTCATGTTACATGTCAATTTGTTTGGCATCAGGTTAAGGAGTTGTATACTAATGACACTCAATGTCTCTATAGTGTGTGCAAAAACCTGATGAATGTTATATAACCCTGGCATTTTGATGGCCATATGTCTGCATCCTTAGGGAAGATCCATGGCATGGTCCATGACTTTAATGAGCTTCTTCCTCTAACTGAGGATCGTATTAAGGATCTTGAACAACGAAACACCTTTTTTATGTTGTTGGCTCTTTATTGCATGCCTCAGGAGCACTTAGCCAATCATGACCAGATTCTGGGATCTACCACAATGCTGACACTAACCTCTATTTGGTCTACATTGCTACGGATTCCACCTAAGCACCTCGCCGAACCTGTGGCTCTTTCCCTGTCACCTGCGAATTCATCTACACTTGTTTCCAAAGGTTATGTTCCCCCTCTAACTGATTCCTTTGCATGTATCAAAGGGTTATGGTCATGGCCGTAAACCTTCCAAAGGTCATTCTCATTGTAACAAGTTCGACCATACTATAAATCATTGTTGGAAACTTCATGGACACCTTCCCTACTCGATTCAGGTTGCACAAGTTTCTCCTAATTCTCAATTATATGTTGCACCACCTCCGATTATTCTCACTGGCTTCATGAAAATGGTATGAGGAGAATCACGTCCCATGTTCCACTGCCCCTATTGCACATATGGGTGATTCCTTTGTTGGTCTTAATCAACCGCAATCACATGCTCCTTGGGTTCTAGACTTTTGTGCATCCAATCATATCTTAGGTAATAAGTCCCTATTTACTTTTCTCTCCAAATCTGGTTCGTTGGTTTATCCCTGTGGGATTAGCACAGTTCTAGTTTTTCCCTCTCTTTCTATTGATAATGTGCTTTATTTCCTTAATTCTCCTTTTGAGCTTATTTTCATTAGCCGAGTAACCCAATCTCTTGTTTGTATTATTTCCTTCGCTTAAGACTTTGTGATTTCGCAAGATTGGAACTTAAGAAGGATGATTGGCACTGAATCTGAGTCCAACGACCTTTCTTAGCTTTCCACCTCATCATCAGTGTGCTCTGCTATGGATTTTCAGCTTATTATTCAGGCTCAGTTGGGTCATCCAAGCCTTGGTAAACTTCAAAAGATGGTGTCAGATTTATCTACTTTATCTAGCTTATCTTGTGAGACCTGTCAATTAGGAAAATACACTCGTAATTCATTTCTCGATCGAGTCAATCATTGATCTTCGTCTCCATTTACTTTAGTTCATTCAGATATTTGGGGTACTAGTCGTACCTCATCCATTATGAGTTTTAGGTACTTTTTGAGTTTTATTGATGATTATCCTAGATGTGCATGACTACTCTTAGGGGGTGTTTGGTATGAAGCTTTTGTTTAGAATGATGGGGAAGTGGGGAATGTTTTTTGTCCATTTTTGGTATGAGGTATCTTGATTTAGTCCCTGCATAAAAATCTCCAGTCAATCCACATTTGCACTGAGCATAAAAAAAAAAAAAAGAATCCCCATCAGCCTATGGTATTTTTTTCCCCATGTACTCCAATTGTGATTCTAGCGAATTCAGACGATAATGCCCTCTGATTCTATTTATGGATGTTTATCGAATTCACAACCACCGACTGTGGAATATTGATGGAACCTTTAACAGACCAAGATCTTAAGTATGGAAATACAAGGATAGGTGCAAAGATGGGGGACAACCAGATGGTGTGGATGACGGAGACACAAGGCAGCCTAGCGCATTTGCCAGTGATAAAAACAACACCCCAGTAACTGGAGCTTGGAGGAGGAGTTTGGTGATGGTGACTTGGTTATCCTAAGAGCCAAAAAACTTGTAAGAGACCGAACAAACGATGAATTAACGACGGCTCACACAAGAATAAAAAAATAAATGACCAATGGAATCATTCCTTTATGGTTTGGGTTTTGTATCTCGACCGGATGGAGGAAGAGGGTGATTTCTCTGATTTTCTGAAACAACCATTTCAACCTAGACATAGGGAAACAAGGCACAAAAAGAACATACAGAGATACAAAATTTAAAAATTACGGGTAATTTAGTAATTTTTGTTGAGATTCCCATCAATATTCTACCATCAACCAAACATCCCATCAATAAAATTAACCTCATTTGCCCAGTAAAATTTTGGTATACCAAACACTTTTTGTTACTTTTTTGGGGAAAAAAATTTCCCACCATATTCTTAGAAAAAAAATTTCCTCGGCAAAAAAAATATCTCTTTTACCAAACACCCCCTTAATGAAAAATTGGTTTGAAATATTTTCCATTTTTCTTTTTTCTTTAATAAAATATTTACTCAATTTGGTGTTTTTAGTCGCATGTTTCATAGCAATAATGCCAGTCAATATTTATCTCATCAATTTCAAATATTTTTTGCATCTCATGGAATATTTCACCAGACATATTATTCCCATATCAAACATCTTTAGGTGGATCTTTACAATCAAGGTTGGTCCTGATGGTCAGGTGGACCGTCTCAAGGCTCAGCTGGTGGTTAAAGGATACACTCTGGTGTTTGATTTGGATTATGGGGTCACATTCTCCCCTATGGCAAAAATGACATTGATTTGCCTTTTTCTTAGCATAGATGTTATCCATCATTGACCTCTCTATCAGTTGCATATTAAGAATGCTTTCCTGTATAGAGATATTGCAGAAGAAATTTATATGGAGCAACCTTAAGGATTTACTGCTTAGGGGAAGTTTGGTTTGGTTTGTTGCCTCTGCAAATCTCTATATGGTCTCAAATATTCTCCATTTGCTTGGTTAAGGAGATTTATCATTATTATTAAACAATTTGGTTTGACGCTTAGTAAAGATGACCACTCACTATTTTATCGTCACTCAGTTTCAGGATCCGTTTATTTGATGGTCTATGTTGACAATATTATCATTACAAGTAATGATCATCATGGCATTACTCAGGTAAAACAACATCTGAGACATAACTTTCAGACAAAGTATCTTGCTAAACTTCAATATTTCTTAGGGATAAGGTAGCTTAGTTTAAGGATGGTATTGTGATATCTCAAAGGAAGTTTGTTGTGGATATTCTTAAGAAAACAACTCTGTTGAATGCAAAGTCAATTGAAACTCTTGTAGATCCAAATGTCAAACTTTTACCAAATCAGGGAAGTCATTCTCTGATCTATAAGGGTATAGAAGATTATTTGGGAAGCTAAACTACCTCACTGTCACTAGACCAGACATCTTTTTTGTGATTTGTGTAGTGAGTTAGTTCCTTAACTCTCTTTATGTAGATCACTGGAATGCAACAATTCATATTCTCAAGCACATCAAATCAGCTACAAGGAAATGTCTCTTCTATGGGACAAAGGTCATACTAGAGTCGTGGGATACTCAGGCAGGTTTTCCTAATGTTAGGAGATGCACCTATGGATATTGTGTGTTTATTGGAGATAATTTAGTCTCCTATGAAAGTAAGAACTAGAGCATGGTAGCTATATCGTGTGCTGAAGCAGAGTATCGCTCCATAGCCACAGCCACTTATGAACTTGTCTAGCTAAAGCAACTGCTCAAGGAATTGAAGTTTGGTCACACTGAGCCAGCAACTCTCATTTGTGATAATCAAGTTGCCTTGCATATTGCCTCCAATCTAGTATTTCATGAAAGAACTAAGTATATTTAGATAGATTGTCACTTCATTAGAGAGAAAATCTTATCAGGGGAGATAGTTATAGAGCTTGTCAACTCAAATGATTAACTAAGAAATGTCTTTATTGAGTCCTTGAGGGGTCCTTGAATAGATTATATATGTAACAAGTTTGGAGCTTATAATTTTTTTATTTCTATATATTTTTTACTACTTTAAAAAATCATAATAATTTTTAAGCCAATGTTTGGTTACCTATAAAATACAAAATAGTAACAAAATGCCAATATGGCATTGTCTTGTCGATCGATATGGTCAAGTTATGTGTGTTAGAAGTTATTCCATGTCAACACTCACCAGGCAAGGCACCTGTGTGAACCAATCCACAACCCAAGCAACACAATTGGGACAAAGAGCAAACCAATCAAGATTTCGCAGCAACGAGGCAACACGTAACAAAAGGAAACCAGCCCATCTAAAGGATTATTTAACTAAGTATCTTTATGCAGAAAGGACTTAGCCCAGTAGAGGAATTGTTGGATATTTTCTTAACTTCTGTTGCTTTTATAGTTTCTTATTTCAGACCATCTTAATTTTATTAAGTTTGTTATGTACTGAATTAAATAGGAGTGGAAAGTAATGAAAAGTCAGAAATATTCACAATCTCTCTCTCTAGCTCTCTTATCCCCTCTCTCTCTCGCTACCCCTCTTCATTCCTCTCTAAAAACATTCTAAAACCCTACATCATCACGTGAAATAATGTTTTTTTTATACATGAATGTTATATTTATAAAAAAAATTATTTACAGATTATATTATGTATTTTGTGAAATACATTTTAAGTGAGTGTATTTTTCAAAATACATAATATAGTTGATAAAAATTTATAAATAAAAAATTTATAAATTTAATGCTTCCCATTTATATTATATAAAAAAATTTGTTAATTGTCGCACCAAATTCAGAATGGCACAACACCGTTCTGACACTTAAGTTTTATATTAATTTGTTGTTAGAATTTCATGTAGAATCTTTGTTGCGTGGCTTGTTTCTGTTACCCTTTAAAAACGAGAACAGTGGCCAAAGTGCCACTGTTGGCAAAAAAAAACACCAAAATGCCACGCTAACAGTAAATTTTGCCAAAATGCCATGTGGCATATTTTCCTACACTCTGTAGCGAAATATGTGTGCAAATAATTCGCTACACGGTGTAGCAAAATATGCCGCATCAGAATGCACAGAACCAAAAATGCCACGTGTCAGACAGGGAGAATTTTGCTACACTGTGTAGCGAAATTCTTCTTGTTTGACACGTGGCATTTTTGGTTCTGACGTGGCATATTTCGCTACACCGTGTAGCGAATTATTTGCACACGTATTTCTCTACACAGTGTAGCGAAATATGCCACGTGGTATTTTGGCAAAATTTACTGTTGGCATGGCATTTTGGTGTGTTTTTTTGCCAACAGTGACACTTTGGCCACTTTGGAGTAGGAAGCGACACATTGTCACATGTTGTAGCAGTGAAATAGACCTTTATGCTGATTGAGATTCACTGGTTTCTTTGAAAGGTTTCTGAGATAGAGTGAGAGCCGGTGCTGCGAAATCCCCATCTTCTACTGAACAGGAACTTGTTAGAAATTGAAAGTGGGATCGACGATCACCTTGCTAATAAAGTTCTTGGGTCTATGCTACAACCAGAAGGAGTTCCATTCGCAATAGAAGAGACTCGGTGCTTTTAGCTGATTTCATCACTTACGGGTTTAGGAATTTACTGATGCATTGGCACGTATTGTGCTTGTATAATTACGTGTTAAGAAAAGAACCAGGAGAGTAGGATTAGATGAATCGTGTATGGACAGAAAGCATTAGTGGTTAGTAGTTAGTTGAGTATAAAGATGTATCAAATGTTTTTTCAGAGGTATCTTGAATAAAAGCAGAGTTCTTTCTCTTCAATTTTTCCTTTTCCTTCTCTTCTTAAGGGTTCCACCATTAACATTGGTGCTTTCATTCTACACTTTCACTGTTCTGGACGCCATGACAAGGGTTCAAGAATTGTCGGAGGAGCTCCATTCTTTCCAGCAACGTGTAGACACCTAATTTGACGAATTACGTGTGCAAGCAACGATGCAAGCAACGAACACCCGCAACCAGATTTCCTTGCTGGTTAATCAGATGCAACAACTCCAGGAGGTGGTGCGTGCTACCCATTCTCCTCGCCGTGAAACTTCCAATGGCAATGCTTCATCTTCGCCTCTTTCACGTCCAGATTCCACCGATCCACGTTCCTTACTCAAAGGGGTTCGCATGGAGATGCCTCTGTTCAATGGCAATGACCCCAATAATTGGATCTTTAAGGATGAACTTTTCTTCACTCTTCAATCGATTCCGGAGGATACTAAAGTGCCATTAGCTGGGTTGAAGATGGATGGGATGGCTGCTTCGTGGTTTCAATGGACCTTCAAATCAGGTAGCGTTCGTTCTTGGGGTGATTTCAGTGCTGCACTTCGTCATCGGTTTGGCATTCCTGGGTTTACCAATTTGAAAGGGTCGTTATCTAAATTGACCCAAACATCTTCTCTTCGCCATTTCATTCAGCAATTTGAGGCATTAGTGAATCAAACTCCAGATTTAGATGATGGCCTTCTCAAAAAAAAATTCACTTCGGGTCTCTAATCAGAGCTTCGTGGTGCGGTTCAATTACGGGAACCTATTTCCTTGCACCAAGCCATCCAGCTTGCCATGGCTTACGATGATCATTTCGGTGAGTTGAAGAATTCTTTTCAAGGTACACAACGGAAATTTGCTTCTCGGTATAATTCGGCAGCTGATACTACCCCTGTTACTGCATATTCTCCTACTACTATGGTAGTTTCCCAACCTCCTGTGTCTACAACACAACGATTGGCCCTTCCTGCCCCTAACCAGGGCAAACGATTTTCTCATGTTGATTTTCAAAAACATAGGGATATGGGTCTGTGTTATACTTGTGATGAACAATGGACCTCAAAGCATATCTTAAAAATAAATTGATGCTGTTAGTGGGTGAGGAATCTGACCCGGATCCAGAAATGGAGGAGGAACACATTGTCTGGAAAGCTGACAATCCAGGTGGGGAATCACGAGATGCTTCTCTGCATGCTTTGAATGATGGAAATCATCATCGTTCTTTGATGTTTTTATCTACCTTAAAGGGTATGGAATTCTCAATACTGGTTGATTCAGGTAGTACCCACAACTTCATACAAAAGCAATTGGCTATTCAACTTTCTTTACCTATGTCCCATAGTCATAAAATTCGTGTTTTTTGGGAAATGGTGAGGTTATGATATCTGACAAAAAGTGTTTGAAGGTACCCTTGGTGATTCAAGGTACTTGTTTTGTTTGCGATATATGGGTGTTGGAATTGGCAGATTTGAGTGTCATCTTAGGCATGCCATGGCTGGAAAAGTTGGAGAAGGTCACCCATTATTATGTTAATAAGTTCATGGAATTCTTTTGGGAAGGGCAACCAAAATGTTTACAAGGCCATAGACTTGGTTCTGTTCACATAACAGACCCTGATATTGCTCATTCTGAATGGGGAATTTGTGATGTTCTGCAGGTTGAAACCAAACTACAAGAGCAGGATACCATTGGGTCCGAATTATTAGTCCTGAAGGATTCGGTTTCCAATGATATTTGGCCAGTTTTGGTCAAATTCCAACATGTGTTTTCAATACCATGTGGCCTACCTCCTTTTAGGGGCTTGGATCACTCAATTCACTTCGTAGATCATGTTTCACCAATTAATGTCAAGCCTTATCGATATGCTCACAGCCAAAAGTCAGAGATTGAACGGCAGGTATCTGACTTGTTAAGTGTTGGGTTTATTCAACATTCACAAAGCCCATTTTCCTCTCCTGTTTTGCTTGTTAGGAAGCAAGATAATTCTTGGAGGCTTTGCATAGACTATAAAGCCCTCAATGCAGTCACCATCAAGGATCGTTTCCCTATTCTAACTATTGATAAACTCCTGGATGAATTAGGGGGCTCCACTGTGTTTACAAAGCTGGATCTCAGAGCAGGGTACCACCAAATTCGAATGCTTCCAGATGATGTACACAAGACTGCTTTTCGCACTCATGATGGTCATTTTTAGTTCCTAGTCATGCCATTTGGCTTGACCAATGCTCATACTACCTTCGAAGCAGTCATGAATCATCTCTTCAAGGACCTTCGGCAATTCATCATTGTGTTCTTTGATGATATATTAGTATTCAACAAATCCGTGGAAGAACATATTCAGCATCTTGAAATGACATTAAGCTGCTTACAACAACATTGTTTCTTTGTTAAGCTCAGTAAGTGTTCCTTTGGCACCCGAAAAATAGAGTATTTGGGTCATGTGGTTGATGCCAATGGTATTTTTGCTGATCCTAAGAAGATATCTGCTATGGTGGAGTGGCCTGTTCCTAAAACACTTAAGCAGTTGAGGGGATTTTTGGGCCTCACTGGCTATTATAGAAGATTTGTTAGGAGCTATGCTACTTTGGCATTCCCACTGACAGAACTCTTAAAGGATCAGATACTTTTGTATGGATAGATAGAGCTGATGAAGCCTTCTCACAACTCAAGGCTGCCATGACTCAAACTCCTATGTTACGTTTGCCAAATTTTGAAGACCCATTTGTGCTTGAAACTGATGCCTCAGGTAGTGGAGTCGGTGTTTTCCTCCTCCAACATGAACAACCTATCTCTTATTTTAGTAAGAAATTGTGTTTTCGTTTAGCAAATGATTCAACATACATAGGGGAGTTATATGCCATCACAGTTGCTGTTAAAAGATGGCATCAGTACTTATTAGGCTCCAAGTTCGTGATTCGCACTGATCATCGAAGTATCAAGGAGCTTCTCACTAAAACAATTCACACGGAGGAGCAGCAAAAATACCTCTGGAAATTAATGCGGTATACTTTTCGTATTGTGTACAAACAAGGAAAAACAAATTTGGTTGCTGATGCCTTATCTAGGAAGTTTGAAGAGGGTCATCTCAATGCCATTTTGTCATAACCAGACTTTGACATAGTTACTGAGATCCAGAAACAGAACACAACAGCTCCACACCTCTTACAACATCATCAGCAGTTTAAGGACAACCCCAATGCTAACCCAGAATTCTTGGTTCGAGATGGAATCATGTTCTTCAAAGGCAGTTTTACACACCTTCCTGCGCCTTTCTGCTACCTTCTACTGGTCAACTATGCGCAAGGATGTGAAGCAATTTGTTAGAGAATGTCAAATTTGTCAACAAGTTAAATATGAGACTTCCAAATCCTCTGGCTTGTTGCAACCTTTACCTATACCAGAAGGAGTGTTCGAAGAGTTGTCTAAGGACTTTATTACTGGGTTACCAGCCTCCAAGGGATTCACCACCATCTTAGTAGTGGTAGATAGACTCTCCAAGTTTGCTTATTTTGGCTGTTTACCCGCAGCTTATACAGCTGCTAAGGTTGCTGCATTGTTCTGTGACCTCATTGTTCGTGTTCAAGGCTTTCCCCTTTCGATTTTGACTGACAGAGATAGTATATTTCTTAGTCAGTTTTGGATCCATTTGTTCAAATTAAGTGGTACCACGTTGAGGACTACTTCATCTTATCATCCACAATCGGATGGCCAAACCGAAGTTACCAATCGGTACGTAGAACAATACCTTTACTGCTTTTGTTATGAACAGCCAAGCTTATGGTCTCAATTTCTGGCTTTGGCTCAATACCACTATAACTCAGCTACTCATTCTGCTATTGGCATGACCCCCTAACAAGCAGTATTTGGGAAGACTCCTACATTGATTCCTTTTTATCCAAGGGGGCTCATAAAAATCGAAGCCATTGACACTATGTTACAACAGCAAAATGACATCATGAAGCAACTGAAATTGCATTTATAGAGAGCTCAAAACCGAATGAAGATACAATATGACAAACACCACAAGGAGAGAACCTTTCAAGTGAGAGATCAGGTATGGGTCCGATAACAACCTTACCGTCAAGTTACGGTGGAACGTAGAGCTAATCATAAGCTTAGTAAACGTTTCTTTGGTCCATTTGAAATCTTCTGTCTCTTGGGGCTTGCTGCGTATGAATTGAAGTTACCATCTGGATGTCAAATTCATCCTGTCTTCCATGTTTCACAGCTCAAACCTTGGGTGGGAACTCAGCAAATCAACGCCGATCCCTTGCCATCCTTTGTTGTTGACAACAAACCAGTACAGGTCCCTCTTGCTGTCTTAAGCACACGCATTGTAACTTCTCACAACAAGCAAGTTCGTGAATTCCTCATCCAATGGTCCCACTCAGTGCCTGAAGATGCTACCTGGGAGAAGGAAGAAGATCTCCAACGTTGATATCCCAATCTTGACCTTGAGGACAAGGTCAATTGTGAAGAGCGAGGGAATGTTACAACCAGAAGGAGTTCCATTCGCAAGAGAAGAGACTCGGTGCTTTTAGCTGATTTCATCACTTAGTGGTTTAGGAATTTACTGATGCATTGGCACCTATTGTGCTCGTATAATTACGTGTTAATAAAATAACCAGGAGAGTAGGATTAGGTGACACGTGTATGGACAGAAAGCATTAGTGGTTAGTAGTTAGTTGAGTATAAAGATGTATCGAATGCTTTTTCAGAGGTATCTTGAATAAAATCAGAGTTCTTTCTCTTCAATTTTTCCTTTTCCTTCTCTTCTTAAGGGTTCCACCCTTAACAGTCTATACATCTTTTTTTTTTTGTGTCTATATATATATATATATATATATATATATATATATATAAGATAAATTTACTTAATCGTTGATTTCCATATATCTAACTGTTGAAATTTATTGGATCTTACTTATTAATTAATTATTAATTTATAATAAATTATAATCGTTAGATACACGAAAATTAATAGTTAAGATTTGATGTAAAGCTTATTATTCTTATATAAAATGATCATATCCTTTATATATATATGGGAAAAATATTTTTCAAACTGTTTGAGATAAATTTATCTCCGGTTACCCTAAAACTACGTCGTTTTGATTATTTATTTCCTTATATGTATTGATTCACCTTTGAATGGTTATGATTCTCCTTTTCTCTCTCTTCCTTTATCACCATTGATCCATCTTTGTACGGTTATGATTTAGCAGCCGGAGATAACTTTATGTGCGGCAGCTTGAGAAATGATAAGCCCTATATAAATATATATATATATATATATAGAGGTAGGATCCTTTGACACCGGTGTCAAATTTGAAATTTGACACCTCATCTTAGAGTCGTTAGATAAAAAAAGATCAACGACTCTGATTTGTGAGCATGTGACACCATTGATCTTTTTTTATCTAACGGCTCTCATATGAGGTGTCAAATTTCAAATTTGACACCGGTGTCAAAGGATCCTACCTCATATATATATATATATATATATATATATATATATATATATATATATAGGGTTTGGTGTTTGTCATTTTAAATGACATAAGTTATGTCATTTTAAGAGAGAGATGAACACAACGAATGAAAATCATGTGAGAGAAAGTGAGTGATTTTTTTTAATTTAAATTTTAAATAAAAAATATTTTCTTGTGTCTATCTCTATCTTAAAATGACATAACTTTATGTCATTTAAAATGACAAACACTTTTCCCATATATATAGATATATATGGTTTCATATAATCTCATGTTGTAGACACACATGTGATAGATAGGGTCTGCCTTACAAAAAAAGAAAAAAACTGTCATGGTTTTCGATGGGTCTATTGGAGATGAAACTACTCTTATATTGCATAAGAGTAATTTTTTTCATATATATATATAGGGAAAGATTATAGTTACTACCTCATTTTCTTACTACTTTTTACTATTAAATCAATGGTTGATTTCTATCAATCTAACTGTTATAATTTATTGGGTCATGCTTATTAATTAATTATTAATTTCCAATAAATTATAAACGTTAGATTGACGCAATTCAACGGTTAAGATATAGTAGTAAGAGAGATATGAAGAATAAGATGCAGTAACTATAACATCTCTCTCACACACACGTATATATATATGTGTGTAATTGCTAATCATGAAGTACACATCGATGTTTTGACACATAAGCTTAATATTAAGGATTTGTTTGATTGTGTTTTAATTTTTTTTTAAATTGTTTATTAGAAAAGTTAAAAAAAAATATGTGTTTTCTATTTATTTATTTTTGTTTTGAAAGTTAAAAATCAAAACACAAAACAAAACAATTCAAATATATTTTCTAAATTTAATTCTAAAAACTAAAAAACAGGTATAGCTTTTTAGAACTAATTTTACAAAATAGGTTTTTATCAAATATCTTTTTATGTTATTATTCTGAATATAAATAAAAAACTATTTTTAACAACAAAAATCAAACAGACCGTAAGTTATTATTGGTATTCCATATAGAATCTTTGTTGGGCGATTAGTTTTTGCTACCGTTCTAAAACGTCTAGATCTTAACAAAGAAAGGAGGAGGAAATGACATCTTGTCACCAGAAATATCTAATATACTAATGTCGCAATATTTGTTTGATATTATCATCCAATAAAAATTTATAAATGACTGTGATATTTATACACATAAAAAAGAAAAATATTTTTTTATCCAAATATCAGTTGTTCAATAAAAGAGTTATCTACTGCAATTGCATCAAAAATGTTCTAGTTAATAGTTATCACCGGCTTTAGCGGTGAAATGGACCTTTATGGTAGATTAGGATTTGCTGTTTCTCCACAAGATTGAGAGCTAGTGTAGCAAAATACTTAACTTCTTTCTTCTTCTTTTTTTCTTTTTTTTTTTTTTTTTTTTTTTGAAATGAACAAAATACTTATCTTCAGCCGATTACGATCTAGTAATAATAGAAAGTGGGATTGACAGTCACCTCGTCGATAACCATTTTTTTCTGTCCAATCAATGAATATCATATCTAATTCACCATTAATGAATAAATGTCATTAATTTTTTTATATTAAAAGTGTTATTTTACATTACACATAGCATTACAACATTAAAATTATTTATATATATATATATATATATATATATATATATATATATAGGATTTGATATTTTTCATATTATAGGAGATAAAATTATTTTTAACATACACATAAAAATGTGAGGAGCCTGTGTAGGGCATCGTGAAGAGAAAAGAGAGAGAAAAAATGAGTTTCACATATTTTTATGTGTATATAAGAGATAAAATTATTTCTTACAACATGAGAGACATTAAATCCATATATATGAGATTAATGTCTCTCATGTTATTGGAGATAATTTTATCTCCTACACATATATAAAATGTGTGGAGCACATGTGGGGCCATATGAAGATAATAAAGAGAAAAAGAAAACATGAATCTTATATTTTTATGTGTATATAGGAGATATAATTATTTATTATAATATGAGAAATATTAATCCTTATATATATATAGGGGTATGATCCTTTGACACCGGTGTCAAATTTAAAGTTTGACACCTCATCTGAGAGCCGTTATATCAAAAAAGATCAATGGTATCACATGCTTCCAAATCAGAGTCGTTGATTTTTTTAATGTAACGGCTCTCAGATAAGGTGTCAAACTTTAAATTTGACACTGGTGTCAAACTTTAATTTTGACACTGGTATCAAAGGATCCTACCCCATACATATATATATATATATATATATATATATATATATATATATGAAAAAATATTTTTCAAGCTGTTTGATATAACATTATCTCCGGCTACTAAATCATAACCATAAAAAGATTGATCGATGGTGATAAAGGAAGAGAGAGAAAAAGGGAATCATAACCATTCAAAGGTGAATCAATTAATATAAGAAAATAAATAAACAAAGCGACGTAGTTTTGGGATGACCGGAGATATATTTAATATAAGTTTTCATGTTGAGACCCTTGAATTTGCATACGAAACTTCTTTTTTTCTTTCTATTTTTAATAAGTATAAATCCCACAACTAATTGAGTCACAACGGAAGAATTCAAATTCTTATAAAAAAATGAAAAAACCCTATATAATAACAACCATTGTATATACTATTTTTTTTGGTTTAAAGGTGGTCAAACTTTGGTCCATATTTCTTGATTACACGAAACAACAAAAGGCTAGTTGTTGAGTTGGGCACTTGAGGGTTTGGACTGGGACCCACACTTCTAATTTGATAATTGAAATGAATAAGAAAATCCATGCCACGCGTTCACAGCGCGTAGAAAGACAGATAGGTTGATGTCAGGAAGGACCCACCGAAGTTCTAAAGGCCGTTGATCTGAGCTCTTAGTCCGAATCGGACGGCATAAGTTTAGAGTCAAAGACCTACTTGATGGCTCTGTTTGACCAACGCATGCTCTTCTTCTTCTTCTTTTTTAATTATTATTAGAAAACAAAATAAAAAAATTCACAACTTTGACCGGGCTGTCACCCTCAATCGAGGTGAACTTCGTTGAAAGTCGTGGAGCACTCTGAAATTACCAAACATGCCATGGACCCACCACCATTTTTCTTTTTAAGTTTCAACTTTTTTTGGTGTGCTTTGAACTATGAAATGTCCAAGAGGTCCTTCGTCCTTGATAATATAGAAAACAAAGAACTACCCTTTACCTATGATCAATTGACCATATAGGGCAAAGTAGAATTTGAATTAAAGTTTGTTAAAAGGTATTTTACCAATAAGAATAGTTGGTTCATAAGGTCATTCTCTCTAAGAAACATGATAATAAATTTTTTTATTCTTGTATGTTTCTTATTTAGTTTAATTTAAATTACCATAATTATAAAAGAAATTAGCAATATCGACTAGTTATATATATATAGGGAAAAATATTTTTGCAGTTAATGCAGAGAAGTTATCTATATTTATTCCCAAAATGACGTCGTTTTAGTATTGAAATCTTAAAAAATTATAAATATAAAGACTGTTATAACCCTAAAATAAATTAAAATTACAAAAACACCATGATTTCCGTCCCAAAACGGCGTCGTATTGACTTACTGCAGATAACTTATCTGCAGTAACTGCAAAAAAAGCAAACTCATATATATATGGAATTTGATTTTCTCATGTTACATGATAATTGAATTCTCATATTGTGACTCAATTAATGGTGAGTCCTATATTTATTAAAAAGAGAAAAAAAAACTTTACACGTAAATCGAAAGATCACAATATGAGAACTCATTTCTCATGTTGTATGAGAATTCAATTGTCATGCAACATGAGAAAATATTTTTCTTATATATATATATATAATTTGTAAAATGATTTATCATATAATTATTACCGCAATGAAAATCCTTTCTTGAAATAGATATAGAAACATTATTATTTCAAAAAAAAAATCTATAAAGACAATTGTATCACAGATTAAAAATGCGTCACTTTATCTTCAACTAAGTTAAAAAATGTGAATTTTTGGATAAGAATGTTAGGATTGAAGTAATGAATGTTGTAGTAACAAAATTTTCAGTACGGCAATAAAAAACATATAATAAAAAGTAAAAACTATAGCAAAGTGTACCAAATCTTAAAGAATTGACGGTAAAAAAAAATGAACTCTTAAAAAATTGAATTAGTCAAAATTCAAAACCAAATTCAAAATACATTTATTTGTGGTTTAATACAAAGGGGGCATTCAAGGTAAACCCAAAAATAGAAGCCAAATTAAACAAAAAAACAAAAAAAGGGCAAAGTTGGGAAAGAGGAAAATGGATACGTTTTGTGTTTAATGAAAATATTACTTTAATCACATAAATTAAATGTGGGTTTTGGTTAAGTTTGACCACTGCTCAATGCTCATTGGGTTCCATTTTCTCTCTCATCATCCTTTTCTTTCTCTCTCTACAATTCTAAATAACTCTTCCCTACTTTTCTCTCTCTCCCTCTCTCTCTTTCTCTCTCTAAAATCTTCACTTCTCAGCTTTTTCTAATCTGCTTTCTTTGACTCAAAGGGGTTTTTGTGGACAAATCAAAACCACAAAAAGTTTCGATTTTTACCCATTTCACCGCCGCTGGATCGCTTCACTCTGAGTTGCATGAGCTGCCATCTCTTCCGCAGGTTCGTTCAATCTTCTTCCTTTGCTTTCGATTCGTGTAATTTTGAGCGTTTTCTGATGCAAATTTTCTTGGGAATTTGCTATGGGCTTGTTTTGCATTCTGATTCATTCGCCAGTTCGTTGTTCATTTTCTTGTTGATTTTATTTTTTATTTCATTTTATTTGGAAAATTGTTGGTTGGAACGAAGTTTTAAGGCATGGAAAATCCTTTTTCTTTTTCCTTTTTACCTTATTAATATTTGGAAACTAAATGGAATAAATGGGTTTTTGTAAAATCTCTTTGATGTTATGGATCTGAATTGCTTTTCATGTAGTTGAATATATGGAGATTCAGGGCTTTGTGTATGTGGAGTTAGTCTTTAGAAGTTCAGTAGTTCTCCTCATTTGTAAAAAAGCATGTAGCCCCCCTTTTTTTTTAAATAAATATATATTTGTTGTCGAAATTGGAAAGTGGGATGGGAAAATTGAAGTAATTTTATTATTCTTTTTTATGGAAATGTGATGTACACAAGTTGGAAATGAGGTTTATAAGGCAATCAGTTAATCAATTATTGATTAGTTGTATTGTTTTCCATTCAATTTACTGTGGCTGGTGCCTATGTGAACATGAAGTCTTAAGAACAATTGGGTGCAAGGAATGAAAAGGGAAATGAAAATAAGAAGAAAGGAAAGATTGTTTATGTTTTATTGTTTTAAGTTGTGCTCAGTGGAGAAGATATAATTCAGAAAAATTATAGATTAGACAGCTAATTTGGTCCTCCAAAGATTTTCAGATCGTCAATTTGGTTCTTGAATGATATATATATTACATCAAAATAGTCCAAAAATTTGTTGTTTACTGAAACCAAATTGATGTTGTGCAATGACCCAAAATCGTCATTCAAAGACTAAATTGTTGTTCTGAAAATCTTTTGAAGATCAAAATGGGCATTTACTCAAAATTAAACAACGAAACGACGATGCACCTATATTACTAGTTAGGCACATGGTGATCAGAATCACAGGAATCATGATTCGATTCGATTCCTCACTCCATTGATACAGATCACATGGAGGTTTGTTTTGTATTTGGAATCACATGTTGAATCGCTGGAATTGTGCCGGAATCATTGGAGTGTCAATCCCGTTGTGTTTCAACGGTACGTATGTCAGAGGGACAGGATCCAAGCAGAAACTATGGAGCAACGATCCAAGGCAGTGATGGGTGGGTGTGGCCGGAATCCCATTGGCACAGAGGTCTGCAAAATGGCTTCTGGGTTTTGTCGCAATTATCTAGTAATTAATGTTGATAGAGAGAAAATTATGCACCATTTTCCCTTGTTTTCTTGTTTTTCGTTTCAAACTTAACTCTAACAAGTGCCTACCTTATATTAATGAGAATCAAATCAAGGTGTCAAACTATGGTTTTGGGAAACACATATTAGCATTATTTCTTCTGGGTTGTCAAACTATGGCGTGTTTAACTACACTAACTTTGTTTGAGATATAATTTTTATTTATGCGGCTTTTTTGTTTTGTTTTTGCAGACATAAACATTTCTCTACAATAACCAAATTTTGTACAAAGGATGGGGTGTTTCACTGTATTGAAGAGCAAGAAGAAAAAGTCTGATCAGATCGTGCATGCAAAACGTGTAACCCATAACGAGCATATACCTACAGTACTGCCTGAACCTCAAATTCATACTCGCTCACTCCAATCTGCACCTCCTAGTTTTAGGACCAGAGTGAAACCCATTCAGCCCGTTAATAAAATCACTAATAATAGAGCACGAGCATTATCTGCTCCATCAACTCTTGATGCAGCAGAACAAGATGCTTTGGCCTCAATTGAGTATGAGGAACAAGAAGAGTCAAAACATCGAACTGGATCAATGAAGGAACAACGTTCATCTAGTCCACAACCTTTACCGCTTCCATCTCCCCAGGGCGGTGCTGCATTGAAGGCTGTTGGCAGCTTTAAGTTGGGGACATCTACTGGTCCTCTATATGCTTCTGGACCTTTGCCGCTTCCTCCTACTGGGTCACTCCGGAACTTTGTGTATGAGGAAATTGCTGCTGCTTGCCACAATTTCTCTTCAGATCGATGCATGTCAGAATGTCTTTCGTCCACCATATATAAAGCTTCCTTTGGTGATGATGCTTCAAGTTCAAAGAAATTTGAAGCTACTGTCACCCGCCTCCACCCATCATCTCAGGTACTTTTCTCCGTATTGCATTACTTTAATTTCAGTTGTTGATATCCTCATGTGCATAGAAATTGCTGACTGGTCTTCTTAATAGTGGACACTTACTAAATATACCGAAGCAATGACTTATTATCTTAGAATGGCTTGAGTTCAATGTTTTTATGTGTTTTATAATATATAAGATGTGTTATAGGTAAGCTTTATATTCTGTTATTTTGAATGAACCGATATATGCTTCAAAGGAATTACGGCAGGCATCAAAATGTTTTTCAAGTATTTCAACTGGTGCCATTCAACTTGCTATTTATCAGTGTCTAATGCCTGTTCTACTTCCTATCCTCCTTACTCTGTTATGTCTCCATTCGTATGAATATGTTGTCAAACCATTGCAAATTGAAGTGCTTAAAAGCTGTTATCGGTTGCATACTTGCTGATTGAAACATAATTATATGTTGTGATTTTTATGTTTTCTCTCATTAAAATATTCTAAATCACCTGAGAACTTTCTGAAGTGGTCTTAAAAGTTTCTGTCTTGTTTCAGGGTTTGAAGGAATTCATAAATGAGGTTAATACTCTTGCATCTTTACAGCATCCAAACCTCTGTAAATTGCTAGGATTCCATGCTCGTGATAATTCGGAACATAGAATGTTGGTTTATGAGAGGCTATATCACGGAAGCTTGGACCGCTTATTGTATGGGAGATCTGATGGACCATCAATTGATTGGAATACAAGAATGAAAATTGCTATATGTGCTGCACAAGGACTTACTTTTTTGCATGAAGAAGGGCCTTTTCAGGTAATTAGCATAAAATTATATTAAACTGAAGAAGCCTCGTGTTGTCATGTCTGCCCTTCCTTTTTGCATGGGGACTTTAGATCTCACCAAGTGAGTGGTGCTAAAGGACCTGAGTCGTTGTGTTTTTCATAATATGGTTGAACGATGTCATGATTAGATGCTTTGTTTCCACTGACCTTCCTTTAGTACATTAGAATTCAATTAAGTGTACATTTTAATGTTTGCTGATATACCTCTTTATATCTACAGGCAATGTATAATGAATTTTCAACAGCCAACATTCAGATTGACAAAGATTTCAGTGCAAAGCTTTCAGGATATGGTTGTGTGGGACATATTCCTGAGGAAGAGATTTCGAGCAGTTCATCTGTATGTTCTTCAACTTAAAAGTGTTTTGTGTTATTCTAATGTTTATTATATTCAGCTAATATCATCTACCTTATCTTCATATTTTACATGAATATTTATTCCATAATTTTTGTTCCCATTCATTATATTGAAGAATATATTATTGTCCAGGCTGTTGGAAACCTATCAGTGGAGACACTGGAGAAAGGAATGCTCACTCCAAAGAGCAACGTATGGAGCTTTGGAATTTTTCTTCTGGAGCTACTCACAGGAAGAAAGAATCTTGATAGCCGTCACCCCAAGGAAGAGAGGAACTTGGTGAAGTGGAGCAGGCCTTTCCTAGCTGATGAGTATCGTCTGTCATTGATAATGGATCCTCAACTCAAAGGTCGTTTTCCTTCTAAAGCAGCAAGAACAATAGCTGACATTGCACAAAGATGCCTTCAAAAGGAGCCATCAGAAAGACCAACAATGAGAACTGTTGTTAAGCATCTCAAAATGATACAGGATTTGAAGTACTCTTGCAGGTTCCCTCTGAAAGAACCAGCATCAATCTCTGGAAAACACATGTCAAGATCACCAAGTCTTAATGGTATCATATGTCCTGCACCTAGGTTGAGTTTCTCTCCATCACCACCATCAGCAGCCCCAGTATCTGTTTCTCCTCCAAGATGGTCTGGAGTGCCAATTGTCCTTCCGCCGCGTGCTTGTTCTTCAACTCTTTCTTTGGAGGAGCTTGATAGGCAAGAAAGCCGCAAGTCATCATCCTCAGCCTCTAGGAGGGCTAGTGTTGAAGGATGTTGATTGTCTATAATGTTCATTTTTTATTTATTATTTTTTTTTTTGGTGTGATTCAACACAAGTTTATAGGAGATAAAAGATGTGTGGTTCTTCCACCTTTTAATCCCTCAGTGTGATATGCCGAGAGGATGTTCTTTTGTAGATAGTGCAAAGGTTGGTCTAAATTTTCAATTAGTTACCCCATTTATATGAAAATCTATATGGTCTTTAACATTATGCTCCTTTCTCCTGTCTCTAATAAAGAAAATACACGGGACAAGAGAAATTAGCTTTGCCATGATGCTTAATCTATAATGTGATACAGAATGTGCAATTAAATTTGGTCCTGAGATCCTTTTGGTATGACAAAAATTTATCGGCAGAAGATTTTCAAATAAAATGTACGATATTGTCATGATTTTAACACCATTTCAATTAAGATAAAAAGTTAACTTATTAATTATTACGCTTTCTTAAAATGAATGTTATGTACCGTGTGGCAGAAGAAAATTGTTTTATTTTTTCTACTTAAATATACTAATCAAATAAATTATTTTAATCTATTCAAATGTTTATTAAGTAATTTATTAGGTTAGGGATAAATAAGAAGAAAAGAAAAGTCAATTTCAAATAAATTAGAAATAGAGGAATTACTTGTGTTTGTGAAATCAATGCATAAAGTAAAATGACTTTTTTCATTTATATAAAGAAATTATCATTCCCACGCATTAGCTATTAAACTAACAAATGATGTATTTTATATTGAAGGACTTAATTATTGAGAAAAATTGAAAATTGAATCAATATAACATAACTTTTAATTTAGAAGTTATATGCTTCATTTATTATGTAAGTATTCGCTCCATTGATAAGAAAGTTTAACTTTCCAATCCTTATTTATTTTTTTACAGTTAAAACTTCTACAAAATATAAGTATATTATAATACGAGAATATAAAATAATTTACTCTAAATTTGTGAGTAGTAATTATTACATGTGCTTTTAGTCTATAAAATACGTTCTGCAGTTTATAAGATTTCAAATTATCCATCCTTTATTTGACATGAAAACATTTTACAATTCGAAGAACAAATAGACTTATTAGATAGAGCTTTTATTTTATTTTGAGGTAAATGTTTTTCTTAAAAATATGATTATAAAAATTCGTTTAGTGATGACAGAGGATGTTTACTACCAGTTCAATCTTCTTTTAAATTTTAAAGAGGGAAAAAAAAGGAACCAAACCTGCTTTTGGAAGCATTTGCGCCAAAAACAGATGTATAGGGTAGGTGCGTAATACAATTATTATTATTATTAATATTTTGTCTATAGTTAGAAACTTAGAATAACAATTCAGGAATGTGACAATTAACTATTATTATGCACATCGCATATCATTCGGACTTTAGCCATTCCAAGTATTTTGAAATGACTTGTCACTTACTTAGACACCAAACCCTCTCTTTCCCTTACACCCAATAACATAAAGACAACAAACAATGGCTATTTAAACTAATCGCATATGATAAAGAAATAAAATAGTTGTATAATAGCAACCGACATAAATATATACAGAAAAGATGTATTATACAAAAAAAATTTGCAGATGCTTTCTTCCAACCCAAAACACAAAACTTCCCCGCATAAATAGCTTACTGACTTCGAGGGAAATTCAACATCCAAGTATTGCAGCATTTGCCAAAGCATCTAGTCCAGAAGATTCATGCTCCAGAATTGGCTCATGGCTTGCAGCCATTCTTTGTTTATTGAATTCTATACCAGAATAATGTCTGAAGTATCAATTATCTAGAATTTAGGAGTAAAATCTCGTCACTATGCATTTTTAATAGTCACCAATTCACCATCTTTGATCATGAAGCATAATTTGTGATTATAGATAATTTAACTAAAACAGGTTAAGGTACTAGACTACTAGGCCGGTGTAGAAAATAGAACCTTCATAGAATAAAATCATTACTATCCAGCAAAATTTTGTCATGTTTGACTGCTTTAGTAAAGCATGTTAATATAAAAATACTAACCTTCCTATCTATGTTTACCAAATTAGTACAAGTTCAAAAAGGAAACCTATTTGATAACCCTAATCAACTACTATCTCTTAGAAAACCTAAGTCCCGACAACACATAACAAACAAAAAAGCCTTTTCCCATTTGGTGGGGTTGGTTGCATGGATCAAACCACATCATTATGTTCCGTCAAAAACCAGGTCTTCATGCCATTTAGATCAAAGTCCTTTTAAAAGGTTCGGAAAATTCTAAAAACTCCAATCAAACAACTGTTACAAATTGCGTAATACAATTACGAAAACATCACAAATTCATATATTGGAAGGTGGTTAGCCTGGTTTCTTAATCAAGTAATAACTTGTCTGTTTTATACACCAGCTTCAAGACCAGAACAACAGCAACATTCAGATGTACTAATAATGTAAACTTAAGAGGATGAAACTATTTCCTACCCGAATCTCTTGATTGGCAGTAACTATAAAACACCATGTTATTTAAAGGAACTCAAGAAATGGATAAATACCCTTATTCATTTTCAGAAGATTATCCAGCTCCCTTGGGGTCAATTCATTAGGAGCAGAACATGAACACCTGATGACGGCATAGCAGAAGCTTAAAGATCTTACCAAGAACAAGATTTGTTAACAACTGCATGGCACTAAAGTCTTAAACTCACCTGCTCCGATCCCATAAATTCTCCACACATGTCCACTTAGAGGGAAGAAGTATATGGAGCGGTGATCATTTTGACATGCGTGGCCAAAATATTTATTAAACTGCCACGTCAACAGTAAATTTTTTCAGAATGTCACGCGGCATAATTCGCTACACTGTGCAGCGAATTATGCTTGCAAGCATAATTCGCTGCACAGTGTAGCGAATTATGCCACGTGACATTCTGGAAAAATTTACTATTGGCGTGGCAGTCTGGTAAATATTTTGGCCAAGCATGACAAAATAGTCATATCAACTGACAACTTTCTCCATTTTGAGCAATTATCACACTGTCCATTGCTCATTTATCCTGTGGTTCAATCAAAGTCCTAAGAAAAGTATATATAAGCTGCTCTGTTAGCACCACACGCAAGTTGGAGAAAAGTAAGAAGCTTAATACAAATATAAAAGAAGTAAAAACCTGACACTTGCAATAACTAGCACAAATACTAACACATGTTTATCTTTCCCATTTGAGCGGACTGCGAATATACTAGTCTTCCCAGAGACAGGAAGTTCCTGCATGAATAGTAATTACAAGTTGATGGAACCCAGCAATTTAACAGCAAAATGACAAGATGAAAGCTCAATTTGATATTAAAAGAAACCAGATACACATTAACAGAGACAAATGCAGTAAAAGATAAAGGAGATAAAGGAGGAAAAAAGCACAAGGCTTAAGGAAAATTATTTGCAGTCGGTATCTTACAGCAGCATATCAGCTAGGTATAATTAGTTACCATCTTCAGCAAGAAATTGCATAGATGATGATGGTTTGAAAAAAAAAAAAAAATCGAAGAAATATGATAATATCAAAATTTAGCCAATGCTACATAGTGTGGAAAATACATTAAGAAAGAAAACAAAAACAATTACATGTGGGGTATGTATTCTTAGAATTTGTAATTTATAAAACTAAGTAATCCTCGGCAAAATATACCAGTATCTCCAGCTTGCAATTGCATAGACTGAATGCATGGTGTTACACCTTCTAAAACATACATCCTGCTGTTATTATTGGGCCAAAACCTAATTTGAAACACCCATTTTTTGCCTTTCACATCTTGCATTCGTAAAGGAATGCCATCTGGTTGAGAAATAGGAGGAAAATATGCCTGCAAAATGCCTAACTCTTTCAGTTCTTACAAATTATAGAAAAATTCATACAAATAAAAATAAAAAATAAAACTTTGGGTAAGAATGGAATTATTGGTTAAGATAAAATGGCAATGACAGATGTAAATTCAACTGCTTAGTTACTCAAACTTACTTCAGCATATGCTTTTGGAAGAACCAAGTGACCAATTCGACCAGCATCACTTGCACTAAGGGAGCGTTTCGTTAGAGAGAAATTTTTTGAATACTAGGAAAATGTAATTGAAACGGAAATGGTTGGAAAGTGAGTTTGGTAGGAAAATGTATAAAAAGTTGTTTGGTAAGTAAAAATATTACCAGAAAAATTGGATTAAATTTTCTGAATATATGTTTGGTTGAAGAAAAAAGATTGATGAAAAAATGAATTAAAATGACTGAAATAACCTTGTAAAATATTTGAAAGTTGTTAATGCTGTTTGCATACATATATGAATTGTTGTTTGTAAAATGAATTGGAATGGTTTCAATCGAGAAAAAAGAACAGTGTTAAATTTTTCTGTCCCATTGGAGGAGACGTATGACTTAAAAAGAGAGTTGAAATCAGGGACAATTTTGTCAGCAAATTGTTCAACTTTTTTTTCCCAGGCAAAACCCAAAATACCATCATGAATATGGTTTTTTGGAACAATGCTTTCAATAAAATTTTGCACACAAAACAGGTTGGCTGGATAAACAAGTCTCCTACCTTATTGAGATATATAGTCCCACATTAATTGTGTGAGCAATTAATGTGGTCTTTATAAGGCCTTGGGCACTCTCACCCTTTGAGTTAGCTTTTGGGGTGGTGTATCCAAGGTTCTTTACATGGTATCAGAGCTTGAGTGACTACAAGGTCACAAGTTCGACCGTCACCGCCTCCCACTTTCAAGTGGAATTAAAATAAAAAAAAGCACAAAAAGGTAAACAAAAAATTGGGTCTGTGCAATTCCACGCTTCTAGCCCAAAGGGCTCTTGCGTGAGGAAGCGTGTTGAGATATATAGTTCCACATTGATTGTGTGAGCAACTAATGTGTTGAGATATATAGTTCCACATTGATTGTGTGAGCAACTAATGTGGCCTTTATAAGGCCTTGGACACTCTCACCTTTTGCGCTAGCTTTTGGGGTGATGTATCTCAAGCTTCTTTACATACCTAAATTTTGTGAATTCTTCTACCAAAAGTAGACAAGAACAAAACCCATTTTAAGTTGTCTAGACATCCCTCCCAAAAACCTCTACCAAACACTCCTAAGAATCTTCTCAAACAGTGGCGTAATTGTGGAATTTGAACTTGAACGTATCATGGATTATGGTTAAAAAAATATAAAAAAAAATTCTTCTTCCAAGGTAAAGAGTAATCGTGCAAAAAATAACATAAAATATCTTGCCAATAATTAAAAATTCAGAAAAATGATGGATACTCTCCATATATTTGCTGTAACTCTTGATAAGTAATCCTAGGCCAATAACGGGGAAGTAACTGATTCCTTCCCCGTCCTTCAGCAGCTGTCCTTGCAACATGAATCGGGGATGTCATGCATGCATTTGCCTCTAAGCCTGCAGCAAGAGTTGACTTAGGGCACTTGGGTAAAATATGGTGACACTTGGGCCCTGGCAAAATTGGAGATGTTTTACACTGTTGCCTCTAATTACTATTCCTTGTGCGGAGTGATTTGAGTATTAATTATAAGCCAATTTAGATACCTAACTCCAATGAAGCTCCGACACTTCAAAATTTCTGACTTATCGTGTCCGATACTTCCCGACACTCCAAAACTCGTTACAAAGACTAAAAAAAAGTTCAAAGATTACGTTGCGTTGCATTCTGAGTTCCAACTATTAAATTCGTTGAATTACGATTACTATTTTATTGAGTTTAAATCAAATATTTGAGATATTTTATGTTTCTTTACAAAATTGATGAGTATTATAATTTTAGCTTTACTTTTTTGTTAAATTATTGAATATTAAATATAATATACACTACATAAATTAAAAATATTATATAATATCAAAATGTGTCATAACATGTCGAAATTTAACATTTTTTAAAATTAACGTGTTAGAGTATCGTGTCATGTCGTATCCCATGTCAGTGTCGGTGCAACATAACCTAACTCTAATATATCTTTGAGTGCATATCATACATATATCACTACGATTCTCTAATACCGAACAAATTGGTTAGGGAGAGACATGCACCACAGTTTACTGACATTTTTTGCCTTTGATGTCCCTAATCCATTAGGCTTTTTCAGTAATTGAAATCTGTGAAACAATCATTGCCAATTCCTGGAACGTACAGTTACACATGAAATTGAAGCATGAGCTAAAAATAACATTAGATGCATATGCACTTCGTTTACGTAATAGCAATTTCGGTGATGGGGCATTATTTTTTAGGAAGTGTGACATTCCAATAATCTAATTTTAAAAAAATATTATAACAATATTTTTTTTTGGTAATCTAAGGGAGTTAACAACAACACTCCAAAGAGATCAATTCAATAAAATTATTCTGAAATTACAAGACAAAGACAAATCAACCAAATACAAAGGTCAAATATCAGAGGGAGGGTTTGAAAAAATACAAAAAATATTCTCAACATGATAGTCTAAAGGATATTTAGAAAGCCAATTTGCACAACTATTTTCTTCTCTAAAAACATGAACCAGGTGAACTTCCAATTCTTTTGTAACCATGCTCGAATTCGAGTCACTAAGTGAGACTCTCGAGCTGCTCTTCCACTGCTGGAGAGCAAAATGATAACTGAGCTTGAATCACTTTTTAGGATGCAGCGTCTGCAATCTCTAGCCCAAGCAAATTCAAGACCCTTGAGGACGCCTCATAATTCTGCAACAAAAGCTGAACAATGGCAAATATAGTAAGCAAACCCTTCTATCCAATACTCATTTTCATCTCTTATAATTCCTCCACAGGCAGCACCCCTGCCTGCCAACACTCTTGGATGCACCATCTGTGTTTAATTTCTCCCAACCTGTGTCCGGAGGTAACCATCTAATAGGAACAAAAATGTAATTCTTGGCCAGCTTTGTCCCCTTAGAAGTTATCCAGGCTTGAGTATACTCACGAATAGACTCCCTACGGACTGCACCTTGTATGCTTTCCCGTTATTTTCCACACCATGCACCTGATTGTTTCTCCACTGCCAAGCTAACCAAACAGTAACATCAAAAAACAATGACCAGGGGGCATCAAAGCACAAAATAGATACATTTTGAATATTCAAGGAAAGCCAAGAATCTAAATCAGTATCAAAGAAATCATTTATCAAATTTGGCCTTAAAAGATCAGACCAAACTTTTTTAATCTTTGGACAGTCACGTGCCATATGAATAATGTATTCCTCATGAAATTTACAAATATGACAACTAGGAGGACACAATCTAAAGTTTGCCAGGAAGCTCCTAGTTGATAGGCGATGATGAGCAGTCTTCCAAAGGAACAAACTTATCGGATTGGGCCCTTTTAAATTTCCAAATGGCTGACCAGAATTTTCTATCAATACCATTAGAACTATTTTGATTTAGCAATATAAAATAAATATTTTTCACAGAAATTTCATCTGATCCAACTAAATTCCACCATTTTCTGTCCCTACCATTAGATTCATGAGGAGGCAGCATGCTTCTAATAATTTGAACACAATCATCAGGAAGAAAATTAGATATAATCTCACAATCCCAAGTTTCATCATGAGTAACATAATCAATTACTCTCTTACCAGCCTCTGTTGGGGAAACTTGAGTAATAGCTCTGTTTGCAAGTTTTTTTCCCAATGTTCACCCAATGGTCCTCCCAAAAAAGAACAGAAGATCCATCACCCACATCCCAGACCAGCTTGGGTTTAAGCTTATTCCAAACATCACACATAAATTTCCAAAGACGGGAATTTCCATTCTTCCAAGTTAAATCAGTTTGAGTATTGGATGAATTTGTGTACTTAGCTTTTAATACCTTCACCCAAAGCTGATCAGTATCATTAACAAAATTCAAAACTAGTTTTCCCAAGAAAGCTTCATTCATGACTTGTAATTTTCTCAACCCCAACCCTCCATCTGCTTTTGGTCTTGTAATTGTGTCCCAACCAATAAGATGCATATGTTTCTTCCTTTATGTATCACCCCATATAAAGGCTCCTTGAAGCTGTTCCAATTCATTACAGACAGCTTTAGGAATCATATTGCTTTACATGAAGTAATACGACATAGTAGATAACACAGATTGAGACAGAATCACTCTGCTCGTCTGAGAGAGAGACTCGGATTGCCAGCTAGATGAAGTGTGACATTCCGATAATATTATTTTTTAGGAAGTGTGATAATTTAAAAATATTTAAATTATCACACTTCTATGTCAATTTCTTAATATTATGACAAAATTAAATATTTTGGATAAATTTTGTTAGAAATTAAATTAAATTTTGTTGTATAAAGAAAAAAATGAATGTAACTTACAAAGTAAAAATATAATTTTAAAAAAATAAAAAAATAAACGGTTTTGTCCTTTGGTTTAAAAGGAAAAGTGCTTCTACAAACAAGAAAACTTTTTTATAGAATGATGAGTGAACGAAGAGTGCAAATACAGAGGAAAAAAAATGCTGAATTATAGCAATTAATTAAAAATTAATAATAAGAATGGAATAAAATATATGCACATAAAGACAAGGATTTTTTTAAATTTTTTTTACTGATTTATCCATAAGTTAATTTGAGTACGGTTGAATGTTTACTACGTCTAAGAAATGATGCAATGTGGTACAATCAATCTCTCATATTCAGTAAAATTAATTTATATTAATTAGATAAAAAGATTTTTTTATTAGTTTTCTGTCTTTTTATTGTGCCAAAAAAACAATTGCAGCACGACACCTGTTTTTTCCTTTTTTTTCAAATGCACAAAAGTTTCACTGATTTTAAACATTAATTATTGCTTTTTATTACTCATGTAAATAGGCTGGTCGGGCTAGGTATTGACTTAAATAAATTAAATATGTGTAAAATAGTTTAAATCTAGCTTGGGTTGTTAAATTGATGTAGATCAAAATTATAAATCTGGTCTATTCTATATTTAAAAAATTTAAAAATAAAAATTTTGATCTAGGTCTATTAGTGTGTTTTAGCCTGTTAGTCATTTAATAATTAAAATAATATTATTTTATTATTCAAAATTATTAAAATAATAATTTTTTATTTTATTTAAAATGAATAATATAATATTTGTAAACTTATAAGTTGCGTTTATAAAAAGCTTAAGACATATTTTTTAAATAATTTCTTTTTTGGAGTAGATATAATAAGTTGAGCCATAGGCTCTTGTTAGGCTGATTAACCCATTTATATCTCTACTTTTGTTTGTAAAAAAAAAAACTTGAAAAAGAAAATTCTTGGACGTAATATTCTTAAAAATATTATCAAAATAAGCAACTTGTACAATAATTTGTACAAAGATGAATGGTCCAAATTTCTGCCTCATATAAAAAAGAAATTATTATCAAATTATTCTATTTACCGTTTTATATGTAAAAATTATAAAACATATAAATTTATCTTTTTTTTTTTGAAATACCTGAATTGAACCAAAGTCGCTAGAAGGTGAAGAAGAAGAAGCTCTCCTTATCTTTATGTAAGAAAAGAAGCATTTTCCACTTCCCAACGACAACAATGGTGGCGGGAACTGCAACCTTGAAGCTGAACCTCTCAGTTTTTTCTTCTTCAATGCTGAGTTTCAGCGCCTCCTCCTCTTCATTCCCATCAAACCCTTCTCTTCTTTCAATGCGAACCCCTTCTTCTTCTTCTACTACAACTCGATTTCTCAGTGAGTCTCTTCCTTCATTTCCACTTCCAATTATCCGTTCTTCTTGCACAAGTTTGTAACTTTTGTGTTTCTTTCAGGGATTTACGCCTTGACTAGCAACGACATCAAGGTGGGTATCAGCATCAAAGTCGATGGTTCTCCTTGGCGTGTCTTAGGTATGTTTTTTTTTACTGTGTCTAAGGTCTAAGATTACAATTTCAGCTTATGAATAACTCAAGTTGCTTCCTTTAGAGTTTCTTCATGTCAAACCCGGAAAAGGGGCAGCATTTGTGAGGACCAAAATGAAGAATTATATTACAGGGAACACAGTTGAGAAAACGTTTAGAGCTGGAAGCTCGGTAATGCATCCTAAACTGCAAGCCCTTTTGTTTATTCACTGCATTTCCTGGATTACTAGATTCATTGTATAAGTAGAGTAAACCTTCAGCTTTACTTTGCTTGCAAATTTCAAGTTTTCTGTCTCTAAAGTCTACTTGCATGACTAATTCACTTTGTTAGTTACCTTTTTCAAGATTACTGAGGATAATTGGGGGTATCAATTACATAGCAAGCTTTAGTGATATAGGAGTATATTCTCATTCATTAAGGTTAGGCTTGGTAGAGGCACGGTTTGCCCCATGTTCCCAAATTAGCTTCTTACCGCCTCTGCGGCTCATATTAACTCTGCAGATCTTGTGACTAAATTCTGAATCTGTATAGATGAAAGTATTTAAATCCGTGTTCTAATTCCATAATCAATCATATTCTTAAAAATTTGACGGTCATCTCTTATAATTGATATACATATGATTGAATACATTCACAATCTCTATTTAAAGTTGAGCCAAATGAATGAAGACATCTTTAAAGCTAATAACATGGATAACTAGTGGTAAAATTAATTTATTTTTCATTTACCTGGTGTGGGGCAGATAGAATCTAAACCCATACACAATCTGTCCTGCACTGGCAAACAACCCTAACCCGTCCCAAGTATCCTAGGGCGAAACAGACACAATTTGCCAAGCCTAATTGAGCTCTTTGCTAAGGGTGGACATGGTTTGACCCGGGTCAATTTTTTTGTTGAATCGAATTGAACTGTTTTAATTTTCTGAATTTTTGTTATTTTTTCCGAACAGGTTCATAACCTGTTTTGGTATGCAAACCGTGAACCGGTTTCGAACCTGTTCTGAACAGGTTTTCCAAATAAGATCTTTTGGTTTAGTTCAATTTTTAAACTGGTTTATAAAACCATTTGGTTCTCAAAACTGGTTCAGACAAATACAGTTCAGTTCGGTTAATTTGCACAGCTCAGTCTCTCTGCTGATGAGTGGATCAATCCACCATTATTATATAAGTACTGTGCAACTTGGTCTGAAGGGTTTCTGCTGTTTGTCTTATAAAATATGCGTACAAGAATGGCTGATGGTTCTCTCCATGCCCCTGGGTTTATTGGGCTGTATCCTTTATGTCATCCCACCGGGTTCAGACAAATATATTTATTCTGGGGTTTCCTTGTGAATCGCTAAGGCAATCAACTCGTGTCTAAGAGGTGTGAGTAGCAAAAGAGTCTACAATAATGGTATGACATGTGAAGCATTATAACTTATAAGAGTCCTGTCTCTCTAATTATATGTTGCTTCTAATTTCTGATCGAGGCTTACATTGTCTGGGTTTTTTTGTTTCCATTTTATCTGTTCTTTTCCTTTTGACAGATTGAGGAAGCAGATATAGTCAAGGAAACAAAGCAGTTCACATATAAAGATGGTGTTCAATTTGTCTTCATGGACTTGGTATTATCTGGAATCCATAACTATATAATCTAACTAATTATGGATATAATAATTTTTTTTTGGCGCTAGACATAATGTATGCCCACTAGTCCATCACTATAATGAAGAGTTATCCTTATTAGGTTTATATTCTCTTTTCCAATAACACTTTTCCTTTTAGTACTAGTAATTAGATAAATAAGAATTATGTACTGAGTTTTGTCGTAGCCTCTATGTTTAACTTGTGGTGTTTTAATTTTATCAGAATACTTATGAGGAGTTTCGAGTGGGTGAATCAGACGTTGGAGACAGAACAAAGTGGCTGAAAGAGGGAATGGACTGCAATTTACTGTTATGGAATGGAAAAGTAACCTTGTCAATCTCTCATAATTTATTACTGTTTTTTCACTATCTCAAACTTTTATTTTTGTAGACAAGTAATGATAAATCTCGTGAACTATGTTCTAGGACAAGAAGCGGCCTCAGGTTCTTGAAAATTCAAATTGATATAATTTTGATATTCATAAATAAGGGGGAAATAATTAATTGCAATATAATTTGTCCCAAGGAAGGAAGGAATGTGTTGATGCATAGTTGCTAATGTATAAAACTACTGTTTTGCAGATTCCATAGTTTTTATTTCATTTAGATGTCTTTAAATTTATGGGAAATATTTTTCTTATGTTACATGAGAAACCTTATCTTATGTTATACACCCATCGAAATCCGAGCCAGTATTTTTTTTTCTTTTTTTCTTTTTTTAATTGTGGGACCCACCCAATTATGTCTCTACATAAGACAATACTATCTCATGTAACATGAGAAAAACATTGCTCTAAATTTATATGGTTGTATCTCCTCTAATGGTACTATCACTTTTATACAAAGACTGCATGCTTTTCTGAAATTCTTAATGATCTGCTATGGTAAATACATGTTGTTGGCTCATATATTTTGATAAAATATACACCTTTTAAGTTTTTCTTTTTCCCAAATGGTGTTTTATCTAGACTGCTGTTGAATAGGTTAATTGGTTACTCCAAACATTGATCTTTTCCAAGGTGTGTTCTTGTAATAGTTAATGGTTTCAAGTGTGCTTGCATAGTGAATGGGATTCTTGCTTATGCATA
This sequence comes from Gastrolobium bilobum, assembly GCF_033153095.1. NCBI lineage: Eukaryota > Viridiplantae > Streptophyta > Magnoliopsida > Fabales > Fabaceae > Gastrolobium > Gastrolobium bilobum. Next base: position 114,006 of record NW_026895733.1, on the reverse strand, counting down.
GATTGGTAGGCACAAGGCTTCTTTAAATTGAGTTTGTCTCTAAAATGAGTAAGGGTGTATCTATCCTTAATTTAATTTTAAGTGCATCGCGATCTTAATGCCCTAAAATGTATTCTTGCTCACTTTAGACACAAACTCATTGAAGAGGTGCTTTTTCCGATTGGCAGTATGGTATTATAAAGTATAACATTGGACAGTTACAGCTATTGATCTTGTTTAGCAATTTTTCTCTTGATATTTTCAGGTTATTGATATTGATCTCCCTGTCACAGTCAAGCTTAAAGTAGTTGATGTGGATCCCGGACTTAAGGGCGACACGACCCAAGGTGATGCCATTTTGTTTATACTGCGAATCTCTATTTGACCAAACTGCCAACCATATATGGAGCCCAGAAAGTTCACTATTACACTAAAATGATCAAATCATGTGCTAGATGATGATTCCCATTATGATCTTTCTAGATCTTTTGAGGGATGATGAAATCGTGACTAGGATTTCCCTTCTTGCCTATTTATCCTATTATGGTTTTTACTCTTTGGTCTCCTACTTTATACTGTCATTTTTTTTTCTTTCATTCCCTTGTTTAACTTATTGAGCCTCTGAAGATGAAATTTGATTGACAGGTGGATCAAAGCCAGCAACACTTGACACTGGGGCTGTTGTCAATGTTCCGCTCTTTGTAAATGTAGGAGACGAAATAAATGTTGATACAAGAACTGGGCAGTACATGAGTCGGGCTTAAAATTCCACCTCAAAGTTTTGTAGTTGAAATCCAAAGAATTGTTATTTCTTTTGGGTTTTTTTTTTTTTTTTTTTCAATTTTGAGAAAATCTTACCAATGCAGATGGATTAAGTTCATAACATGCCAGCTTATGTAATATTAACCTTAGCAAATTGGCTATGTGCATAATAACATCGAGTTAAAATCGTGCTGTATTTTATTTGCAAAACTGAAGCTCTTGCAGTATTGTTCTTCAGCATGATCTTAGTACATAAAATTTTGGTCTCATCAGAAGGCCAGCGATTATGTAACCCTTTTCATTTTTAAGTAAAAAGTGGAATTTAGCCTTTGTTCCTGTGTTCCTCGGGATGAAGAGAAGGAAAGAATTAACCAATACAATTTGTGCATGGTAGTCAACCAAAAAACCAAATCAATGCACCTTAACATAACATTGAACACAACTTGGTCTTGGCCTCTAAGATAAAATTCCTAGCTTCTCATCTGAATACTCCAATCATAGCTTGCTCCTTTCTTCCCGTTCCCAAACCTTATTACCATTTACACGAAATTCTTCATTCACTTAGTGGTATATTATAATTGAATTTCAATGTCAGAATCTCTAATCTGGCTTGTGCTGACTAACTCCCCTTGGTTAGCTTACAGTTCCTCCCTCTTCATAACATTTACACAGCAGAGGTTCCCTTCTGGGAAGAAGACCTTGCTTCAGTGCAGCACCAAACATCTTGGAAGCACAAGATAATCTCCCTTGTGCATTGAGTTCTTTGATTAACACGTCATAATAAATTCTATTGGGAATTCCTCCATTTGCACTCAAAAGGAGCAAAGTTGACACTGCCTCATCCACTCTTCCCGTAGCACAAAGGCCTTGAATCACTTCAGCAAAGGTAATTGGTTCAGGAGAATAGCCCAATCTAACCATATAATTCAAATTTGCCAAAGCCTCCTCAAACTTCTTTCCCACACACAGTGCCTGGACCATCACCTCAAGTGTCCTATGGTCAACCACTGAATCCCTCTCTTTCATTTTCTCAAACACTTCAACTGCATCTTGAAGCAGACCTCTTTCCTTCCATGACCTTTTACACAAACGTCTCACCAGAGTCCCCATCATCCTCACCTCCACTTCAAACCCAAGTCTCACCATTTCCTTGTAAATCCAAAGGGCTGCTAGAACCTCATTCCATTTTAACAACCCATGTAACACAGTGTTGTAAGTAATACAATCAGGAACACACTCATGCTTCTTCATCAGGTTCAAAACAGCAACACCCTCCATTGATCTCCCCTCCCTAGAATATCCTTGAATCAAAGTGTTGAAGGTGACCACATTGGGTATCAATCCCATTCCAACAGCTTCATTGAGCAACTCCATTGCTTCATCTGAACGACCCACTTTACATAACCCATCCATTACAGCATTATAAGAATAAACATCAGGCTCCAACAAGGTTTCCTTCATACCCATCAACATCTCCAATGCTTCTTCCACCTTCCCCACATAACACAACCCCTTCATCAAGCAGTTTTGTGCTTTAACACTGGGCTTGCAACCCATTGTGCCCATGAGCTCAAAAACCTCCAAAGCCTTCTTCACTCTCCCCCTTTTGCAAAGGGAATTTATGAGAACAGTGATGGTTGCATCATTTGGTAGAAACCCTTTTTCCAGGATTGTGTCCAAAGCTCTTTTAGCTTCATCCATATCATTTTTCTCACAGTAGCACCTTATCATGATGGAGTAGGTGCAACAATCTGGCACAAGTTGAAAAGATGGTAACTTTTTGAAGATCCTGAGACAAACATCAGGCTCTTGTGCAATGACTAGAGCCATGAGAAGGTGATTGAAATCTGATATAGTTTGAAATTCAGCATCTTTCTCTAGGTTTTGTAGCATCTCAGTTTTTCTGTTGGAAGAGGATAATGCTTTAATCCTGTTGACAAGACCTTTGACTCGAAATCTAGTGGTTTTATCCTTAAAATTCAGGTCATTTGTTGTCTTTTTTATGGATACTTGTTCATCTGAAGGGTTAATAGAAGAGAAAGAGAGTGTCCTTAGACCAGTTAGCTTACTAGGTCGGATATTAATGTTATTATCATTGTTGCTTTTGGTGGCAAAGTTGGTGAAAAGAGAGGTATTTAGTGAACAAGGTTGAAAAACTTGGTAGCATGTGGGAATGGTAGAAGCCATGATTATGAGCTCTGGTCTCTGAAAGATGAAGAGTTTCTTCTTGTCTGTGTCTTAAGGTGGATTTGGCATTTCATTTGCTGATATACACACTGGATTGCAATAATGCCAATCAATGATGGGAAATGACGTCGTTTCATATTTGTCACTAAACTTATTTTCACGACGTAACAATATTAATTTGGTTTATTTTGGAAAATACAAATCCGAGAATAATATTTCTCGTATAGTATTATCTCTTATACATATATAAAAATATGTGAATTTATGTTTTTTTTTTCTCTTTTCTCATCACATGATCTCATATATATGAGTCTCACATATTTTTATGTGTGTATTATTTTCTATAAACTATGAAAAATATTAATCTCTACAAATATTACAAGAAAGTAATATTTTTTTAATGTGTAAGGCAATATTACGAACATGAGTCAACTAACCACCAAGTAAATTAATTTGAAGGGGTTGTTTTAGTTTAATTAGTGATCTTGAATCTATGCAGATGTGATAAAAATTTGTTAAAGAGAATTTTGTTGTCCTATCCGCTCGACTAAATTAATTAATTAATCTATGAATAAGTAAAAAAATCTCGAAAAAATAAACAAATAATTTATGGATGAGTTTGCATAAAAATTAATGTTCGGGCACTTGAGCAGGGGAAGATGATTTTAATGACTATCTTAAAATTTCAAATTATAAAATGAAAATACTTTAAAATGCAAAGGTATATTATACCTTGTGTTAAAATTTGAGAGCAATAAGAGTCAAACTCTCTTCTTCTTCTTTTGGTAGGCTAAGAGTCAAACTCTTAACCGTCAATAATCAATTATCTTAAAGTTTAATGTATTAAGTGAGTGTACATTAAAAATTGTATTTCTCTCGAAAGAAAATTATAAGCATAAATAAGTTTTATAGACTTGGTGGGCCTAATTGAAATGTAAGTTCCTCGGCAACATGTTTATTTTGCTGATGAGCTCTTCTTTCATATTCATATTAATTATAACCAGTGATAAACCGCACGTTCAGCACGTGCCTCAAACATTTCATATAAAATAAATATGAATAGTGCCTTCCTACTACAAACATCACTAAAAATGATGTTATATGTGCAAAAATCATGACTCAAAATATAATTAGCACAAGTGTCCAAATTTATTTACCTATATATTTGAAAAAGACTCTTAATCACGATTTGCATAAGTTGTCTTCGTGCATTTTCATTGTGCTATGAGGACTTTACACATAGTATAATAGAGATTCCAATATCATATAAAACTTTTAAAAATTTAGTAACAAAAAAATATATTATAATAACGTGATACATAATAGATAGATAATACATAATGGGAAAAACTTGGACATTGATCAGAACCGTAGTGAATTGCTGAAGGCCTTGCAAAACAGTAGGTCCTTAGCATCATCTGGGACATTATTTTTTCTTCCTCTTCTCTTCTTGCCAAGAATAGGTTTAAGCAATTTCTTTAACAACTTGTGAAATCCTGATCCATGACCACGATGAGGATGTCCATGCATCACATGAGTCACCATTGGTATTGGAGCCATGTTAAAGAGTCGTGACTGGGACCTTGGTAACCCTGGTTCTGAAAGGCTTCGCCCCAGCATGGCTCTATTCAGCTGTGCCATATGTGCCTCAAAGGACATCCTCTCAAACTCATCCAATAGAGTGCTCTCTTTGTCTCCAAATCTTGTTTGAATCACTGACATTTCCACCACTGGTTATTGTTTTACACAAGTTGTTGTCACAATATCATTTTCACTATCTTTATATAGTTGAGGTTTGAGGAATGTAACATTGGAGGCTTAAAGGGTTCAATTTTTACTCATATATAGTACCACTTTCTCTATCCTTTTGTTAACTTTAAGATTCGGGGAGGAGTCCTTATCTAAACAAAGTATCAGGTTCATCATTTTTCTGTCATATTTCGAAAACAATATTTTCAGTGAGGTTATAATTCATGTTTGGTATTTGATTTTAATTTATCTTGTTCTAGTGTAATTACTAATTAGGCATCTAGATTAAAAATTTTAAACTTTATTTATTTACTTTTGGCCCACTGCTTATTGCGAAATTTAAATTGCGTAGACAAAGTTAGTGGGATATGTTCAGGATTAATACAATTGTGATCCGGAAGCTACAATATGCAACACTTTATTCTTTCTTGCTTGAAGGAACTTATGTTTCGTCCTGCATGTTTCTTTTTAGGAAGCTTATGTGCCATATAAGTTTCATAAAAGAACATGAATAATGATTTGATTCCGATATTCCATTTAAGGTTTATTTTCTCCCTTCTATCGTAAAAAAGTAAAATGGCCTCTCGAGCTTTGTTTAAGTGGTAGCTCTAGTCCCTATCGAAGAGCTGGGATCATTATTGTCAAAAATTAACTTAAAAACGGTAGAAACGCATAGGGGTGAAAGTGGACTCGTCTGGCCCAAATTTTGCCCCGAAAAGTTCAAGTCTACACAAAAAAAATTCAATTTGACCTGACCCAAGCCTAGTATGAGTTTAATTGTTAGCCTGACTTGGCCCGTTTATAAAAAAACAAATAGTCTGGCCTAACCCGTTAGCCTGTTAACTTTTAACTTCCAAGCATAATCATGAATCAACTTTACAAAATACTCAAATTCTGTTGCTAAACCAAAACTTATAATTTCAATATCCAAACAGAATCATGAATCACAACAAAACTCATACAATTTGCATTTAAGTCACTTTCAAAAGCAAAATGTTAAAACTAAATAACATATATTTTATCAGATTCAACAAATAAATCCATACTATGTAAATTAAAATAACTACATGAATCCAACAAACACACCATGATGCTTGTAGTAAGTATAACCTCTCCCAAAAATCTTTTAATATATTCATATACACAATCTAATATGCTGAGATGTTGATTTCTCCTACATAAGAAATAAAGTTAGATTTCTATTAAAATATAATCGAATATAATTAAGTTATAAATAATTGCAATTGATTAAATTTATATCTCTTATTTTTTCTTAAAGGTATACTTATTCTATTTTATTTTATTTAAAATAAATAATACAATATAAGCCGGCATGTAGGCTTATAGGCCAGGCCTTATGAAAGTTGGCCTACGGCTTTTTTATTACACAAGCTTTTTCAAGGCTCTAGCCCGGCCTATTTTACGAAATATATTAGATCAGGTTTGGCCTGTCGTAGGCCGAGCTGTAGGCCCCTGTAGGCCGACCCGACCTAGTTTCACCCCTAAACGCAGTTTAAAGCGTGTCAAAACACAAGTAAAAACGGATAGAAACGCCGCGTAGAAACGTAAAAATGATAAAAATGTAAGTTTTTGTGTTTTTACTTAAACTCAATATTTTTCAATATTTTTTTTAAACTCAATTTTCTCTTTTTGTATTTTTAGACTTATGTCTTATATAATTATGTGACTTATATCTTTTAAATATGAAGTTATTATATAATTATGTGACTTATATCTTTTAAATATGAAGTTATTCATTAAATTTTGAGTGGTGACTTATGTGATATATATATATATATATATATATATATATATATATATATATATATATATATATATATATATATATAAGATTTGCTTTTTCTGCAGTTACTGCAGATAAGTTATTTGAAATAAGCCCAATACGACGACGTCATTTTGGGACGAAAATCATTGTGTTTTTGTAATTTTAATTTATTTCAGGGTTATTATAGTCTTTATAATTATAATTTTTTAATATTTTAATCCCAAAACGATGTCGTTTTGAGAGTAAATGCAGATAATTTATCTGCAGTAAGTGCAGAAATATTTTTCTGATATATATAAAATTTTGTATCTTGACCTTAAGTAGTAGAAACTTTACGTTTCGCGTTATTTTTACGATTTATGTTTCTACCATCCACTTTTGTGTCTTAATTATGTTATTAAATTCATATACTATTTTTCTGAAGCTTAACAATGTCTTCCTGCTCGCCTAAACCAACCCTCAAATAACAATTAAACAACAAAATGGCCCAACCAAAAGTTCATACAGAAACCAAACTTAACTGAGACGAATTATAACATCAAACAAAAAGGAATCCGAGGCATAACTAATTTAAAACATCTTAAAATCATATTCTAAAAAATGAAATATTAAAACCATCAAGCACATAAATTGATTGGGTAATTTATTATATATATATATATATATATATATATATATATATATACACCTGCCCTGGAGAGGTTATATTTACAACCCAAAAAACTTTCAAACTCTGACAACCTTTTAACTATCGTTAGATTAATCTTTTCATCAATGGTTCAAAATACTCCAATATAATACTCCAACCACGTTCTATCTCACGTCTATGCAGGTCTACGAGTCTCTTCCTCTCCTCTCCCTCTCCCTTGAAAAACAAAAAGAACGTTGAAATCCGGTAAAAGATTTACTGTAGGGCAACAGTTCCAGGGCGGTATCGATGAGGCTTCTTAACTCCACCGGTTGTTGGAGCAGATTTTCTTGCAGCCTGGAAAGTACAATGTTAATCGATATAAAAAAAATAAAACAAAAGAAAAAAGCACAGACAAATTTTAGGTGTTTTACACAAAGTACGACCGGTCATACTTTGTGTAAAATTAAAAAGTTTTTTTTTTTTCTCTCTCCAGTCACATCGCTGACGTGTAAAGTGAAAAAAAATAACTTTTCAGAATTACACATAGTACGACTGGTCGTACTCTGTGTAAATCACTAAAAACACAACTTGTATCATTTTGAATGACACACACTAAACCCTTGTTTTATAATGGAAAAACAGAAAAAGGACGTTGCATTTCGATAGGCAATATATCAAGGAAAGTAACATGGACGAAGAAGAATCTTCCATCTATTTCGAAGGATTTTTTCTACGGAAAATGAAGGATGCAATGCTGACAAGAAGAAATGCAGCCTATTATGTTCTCGAGAGGCAAATATTTGTGAGTAAAGCCTTCTAATTTGCCCGATATAGAGATCGTTGACAAGAAATTAGTTTAGTAGGTCTTGTCAAGGAAAAAACTTTCGATGCTACTGCTGCACCGTACATCACTTATAAAATAAGAAAAAAATTGGATTTGCAAGGAATTATGAGAAAAGACTTGGATTCAAATGGTATTAAATTTTTCCTATTTAGGAAAATGTTGTACCCAAAGTAGTACAGAAGAAAATTCCCTTGCCAAGAGTAGCAATGGCTAGTAGCAGATTGATGGCAAAGGGTATTGTTGTCATAAAATTATTAAATATGTTTAATTGATTTAATGTTAAAGTATAAGAGGGTTTGTTGACTCAATTCAAAGTATAAGGTGGTTTTTTGAAAACACATATAAGTTTGAGGTGGTTCTGTATGATTTAGCCTATCCAAAATAAATTAAGGGATATTATTCGTTTACAAATTGTTTTTGCAAATTACACTAAGTACAATCGGTCGTACACTACATGATTAAAGTATGACCGGTCGTACTTAGTGTAGTTTGTAAACAAAAAGTTTGTAAATATAACATGCCCCTATATATATATAATCATTTCTAAAGTTGTTGTACGTGCAGCAATGACAGATGTATGGTTATGATTTTCCACATTTAATGCGTTCACATTTTGTATAGTTATGATTCCCTACATTAAATGCTTTAATCTATATATATGGAAACTAATAGTAATATAAAATGGGTTTTTCATTTTTTCTGCAGCCACTTTACATGTAGTAGTGACAAATTTTTCCTATATATAAGTTAAAACATTTAATGTAGGAAATAATAACCATACAAAAGATGAAAGCATTAAATGTGAGGAATCATAACCTTACCCCTGTTATTGTTGTACGTACAACAACTTTAGATATGATTTTACCATATAAAATATATATAGATATTACATATCCTCAATTTATTCTTTCATGAGTTATTAAAAAATTAAGTTTTTTTTTGGAGACTAAAAAAATTAAGTTGATCCAAATTATGATCTAATAAATTATATAGTTTTAATTTTACCCAAAAAAAAAAATAGTTGTAAATGATTCTTCAAATTAATGTAGTGTTTTATTAGCCTCCTCTTACAGGAAAAGAGATATCTCCTCCACTGCACCAGACACAAATCAAATCCCACTTGAAAAAAATAAAAATAAAAAATCAAATAGACCCTACACCATTTTTAAGTCAGCTACAAAAATCTCTTATTTTCATTTTCAACCGGAAAATAATAAAGCCCATTAATGTATTATTGAGTCTAATATCTAATTGATTTGTGAAATTTGTATAAAATAATCTTTTATCAATAGACTGAGGATGAATAATTACACCTTTATTTATTTTTTATTATATTTCTAAAGAGAGAAGTGTTTGTCATTTTAAATGATATAAGGTTTTGTCATTTTAAGAGAGAGACAGACACATAATTTTTTTTTATTTAAATTTTAAATTATAAAAAAACACTCACTTTCTCTCTCTCATGATTTCCATTTTTCTGTGTCTATCTCTCTCCTAAAATGACATAACTTATGTAATTTAAAATAACAAACACCAAACTTTTTTTAAAATATTAGTTCATTTTAGAACTAATTAATCCTTAAGCCCAAAACAAGGCCCATTGCTATCATTAACCCGGCCGAAGATGCAATTCTCGCGTTCTTCGTTTCGTTTCTCTCTCTGTCTCTCTCGCTTCTGTCGAAGCAGACTTGGTGTTAAGTCTTCCCCTCTTTCGTTTTTCAATCAAATCCCAATTCTGAAACTGAAAGTCTTCGTTCCAATCCGAATCCGAACAAAAAAAACCCATAAATTTCACCGCTTTTGATTCCATCCCTTCTCTGCAACCCCACTTGTTTCCACCGCCTTAACTTCAAATCTTTGTTTTTTTTTTAATCCAATTTTTTCTTCTTTGGATTTCTCTTAATATTTTGTTTCTGGGTATTTTTCCTTCCACGTTCCCAGCAAGTTTTTTTTATTAAAGGTATCAACTTGAGGGTGTTGAAACTCGGTCACAATGGGAAGACACGTGTTACTGGCACTTATGTTGTTGTCTCTGATTGTGTTTGATTCTTCTGATGCTTCCTTTGTTTGGGAGCTTAGAAAGTTGGTTGCTTTGGATCCAAAAGATAACAAAACTCAAACAACACAGGTGAGTTTTTCTCTCTCTTTTACCCCTTATGCTTCATTGCTTTGAAAAAATTGATTCCATTTTTATTTTTATTTTATTTTTCTTACGATGGTTGAATAAAGTTCTCTCCTTTAGGATTCTCCACCGCCAAAGGATTCTCCACCGCCAAGTGAGAAGAAACCTGATCCAAACCCTGTTGGTGAAACAATAAAGAACAAAGAGAATACACCTTCTACCAATAATGATACTGTTTCCCCAGTTCCACCACAACCTTTGACCAAAGTGGAGAATGGGACTGATCATCAAAAGGAGCCCAATAATACTGATCCTCGTACTAGTGCACCTCCTGTAACCAAAAAAGATGATGGTGGCAAGAATCAGGAAGAAGAGAAGAAAAAAAATGGGTTAATTGTTTCTCAATCTAACACCAATGAGACTTGTGACGGGCTGAATAAATGCACAGATGATGGGGACATGCTTGCTTGCATTTCCAAATTTGGTATTCACCATTGCTTTTGGTTATTTCATTAAGTCTCAGAAATCAATGATTTGTTTCGTTTGTGTGTTTTTTTTTTTGTTATAATGTTTTAGTGCAACTTTTGTTGGTTGTTCTTTGTGTTAATAACTGCTAACTCGGAGTAGAAGGATATTTATATCTTCAATGGAAATACTGATATAGAAACCAAGGAGGAATTGCTTCTATGATAAATGTTTGCTTAGTTCAGGAAGACCATATTAAACTGCTTAGTCTTTGGATGGTCTGAAATTCTAGTTAGATGCCATTTTCCAAATCAGTAGTGTCAAGGTAACTGAATTTTCCAATTTAGAATATGCAGTTAAGAGAAAATTAATTGTGGTTGAAAATTGAATGCTACTAATAAAGTTACTCAACATAGGGCAATACTATAGACTGAAAGATAACTCTTGGACAAAGTTTTTGGTAACTTGGTTAGAAATTTTGGGGTTGTTGAGTTGAGTGTGCAACAACGGGAATGTTGTTGCCAGGTCTGTGTGTTTGATGTCAAAGCTCTTGATTCTACTTTGTTAAGAAAACAAAAAACAGCAAGAAAATGGAATATAAAGTTCAACATTTGTTTCTGCCATTTATTGGACAATTTTCAGAAAAGAACAACTTCGATTCCAAGAACACAAATGCAGCTGAAATTAAATTATTGAATTTAACTTGGTTTCTAGTTTCTCACTGCTTCAGAATTTTATTGTGTTCTTTTTATTGTTCCATTAACAAACTGGCTTTGAACAATGTATCTATATGAACAATTTTGATTCTTATGGTAGTGTTTGGCAAATTTTAGACCTAGTTTCATAAATATTTGTAAAATTGAATCTGTTCAAAATAGTTCTTAGTTTGTCTAAAATTTGATTTTGAACTAGTTTAACTACAAATATTGGTAAGTAAATCTAGGTGACTTTTTTTTTTATAGAAATTTTAAAAGGGGAAGATAATTAAGGGAACATTTTATTTATAAATAAAAATGATTAGTAAATATGAACTAGTTTTGACATAGAAGCTATCTATGTAAGATTAAGAACTAGTTTTTCAAACAACAGGATTTTAAAACTGGCCCAATTGTTCCTAGTTATTCATTTCTTAAAGTTTTACAAAACTTGTAGTTCGGTGAGTCAACTATTAGTTAGAACTTTTTAGAATTTTTAGATCATGTAGTGAAAATTACAAGAAAGGAATTTTTAGTATTTGCACTTTAAGACAATTAAAGTTATTCCTATTTTTAGTAGTTCAGTATGCCTTAGGACGGAATAGAGAAAAACTATAAGCATGGTGGAGAGTTTGACCTATTGTTATTCCTATGTTCCAGATGGTCCCTTTTAGTCTTTTTCTCTTCATCTCCCTTCGCTTCTTTTTTTCCCCTTCTTTTTTACTTTATCTCTTTTCCCCTTCCCCATCTTTTTTTTTTCTTATTTATTTATCTATTTATTTATTTTATTTTATTTTCCTACACCCCTCTTATTTTTATTGTTCCTTTTATACTTATATATATATTTTATTATTTTATTTTTAATATTTTTTATCTTTTTTTACTTTTCTCTTTTAAATCCCTGCATATTTTTCATTTGTGTTCATCAACTACCGACCCCAATTAGTTTGGGATTGTTGATGTTGATGTTGCACTTTAAGACAATCAACTACTCAATTAGTTAACAGGGTTCAAAGAGTGGTTAGTGAGTGACCACTGCTTAATTAATCAAGTGTGTTATGTTGCATTTTCAAAAATTCTCTCTTTTTTTTAAATAATTTTCAAAAGCTAACTTTTAAACCACTCTCCATCAAACTCCAACTTCTGAGAGTAGGGGTGAGAACAATCTTTGTACGTAGACTTACATTTGGAATTGTTGAAGTTGCTAATTTTTCACTTGATCAACTGGAGTTAGAGGCTGTCTTTTTCAATGATGATGGTCAATTAGGGGGTGAAAGGACTTAGATGAGACTAGATCCTGTCTTATTTTTCTGGTTGTACGTGAATTGATTAAATGTTAAAGATATAGTTCATTTTCTTGTTTTGGAATCTTTTTGTAAAGACACAAAGTGTTTCCTTTGTATAATGATGGCTCTTAGTATTTTTTTGGTGAGGCTCGTTATCATAGGGAAAATATAAAGCTTAGCAAGGTGTTTTGAGAAGGTGAATATGCAAATCTTGGTTCTCAATTTAGATCTTTTGTCATGTTGCTCATACTTAATTTTATTTGACTTGCACACAGTCACACACATACAGTACCGTGTCCTGGTGTCCTATATTTTGGACATTGTATCTGTGTCATATCCGGTGTCCGTGTCTATGTGCGTGTTTCATAGGTCCTAAGTTCTTGGCCTAATTTTTTATTCTGGTTTTGGTAGAAGCAATGAAGATAATTTTTTGTGGCAGTGTGCAATATTTGCTACACTTTGGTGCATTTGGGTGGAGTGTAAGTCTCTCATCTTTAGTCAAGCAGCTACTGTAGGACAAGATTAGGGTTTTGGTTTCCATTCAGTGTAAAGCATCTGGTCTTTTTAGAGGGTTATCCTTTACAGATATGTTGAGGGATTGGATAGCTTTTACTACATTGGTGCCTTTTGATCCTTCTTGTTTTCTTTTATTTTATTTTAAGGAGTATTTCTTATCCTCCTTTCCCTTTGAACTTCCTTCTCTGTGTTCATAAATATCTTTTATTAAAAAAAGGGGTTCATTGTTGCTACTAAACTAGAAATACATCTTTTTTTTTTGAGTAAACTAAAAGGTATGCCCACCCCCGTCGGGGGTGAGACTAATCCCTTTTCGAGCATCGATCGGACCCTTTCGGGGGTAGCTCTACCCAATCCGTTTTTTCCATACCCAGGGCTCGAACTCGAGACCACTGGTTAAGGGAACACAGACTCCTTCCATCTGTGCCAACGGGTTTGGGTAGAAATACATCTTTTTAACCTAGAATTCCTTTTAAAAAGTGGAGCTAGTTCATGAACTGCGACCAATCCTACGATTAAGAGGCCAGATCAGGATTAGTGGATTACTATGTCCGGTTCACCTTGGTTTAAGAAATTATTGCATGAGATAGAGACTAAACTACTATATTGGCTAGTTCCTAGTTCAACCTGTTGAACCAGTCCATCTGATCCAGCTTGCTTCCAGAACTGACTGTTAGTTTTGTGTGGATTTGTGGCTTCAGCATGTGAAGAAACAGAGCAAGAAATAGTGCTGTGTACACTTCTCTATTTAGATGTTGTCTATTGATAGGAGATTCCTTCTGTGACCTTTGTTTACATGAGGGTACTGGTACCTTTAGCAGTTCGTAACTAATATTTAGTCATGTTTACCATTTAATTGAAATATAAATACAAATATAATTGCTGTACTTATATTTCAAGTAAGTGGGGCACTTGGAGAAATATTAACCACTAATTGTTAAGGTGTACCAGCCACCCTTGTAAAAAGGAAGGGTACTGGAAAAACCTCCTTATTGGTATAATAAAAAACTCATAATTCAATTACTTTTGCTATTGTAGTAATACTTGGTTCAACAACAGTCAACAATATGAACTGATTTGCATTTTTATTCATTGTAAAAACCACCAGATCCCAAATACTTGGTTGTTCTTCTTCAAAATAGAGGAGATGGCACCATCAAAGTGAAGCTTCGTAATGAATTTGAAAGTAACCTTGGAGACGTAGAAGTTGGCAAAAATAACACGGAAAAGGTATCAGTCATTTTTTCATAAGCTGAGATTTTTATTTTAATTGATGTTATTATTTATGTATCAAGGTGCTATTTTCTTCTTCATACCTGCTTCCTGTTCAAACTTAAGCATAAACCTCTGAGATGTACTGCTTCCTTGCCACTGTCTCAACTCATTGTTTATTTTGTGAAAGAAACTGAAACCACACCCCATTAAACCCCGACTAGCGAGGGTGGGGTGAGGGCAATCCATGTACACAGTTTTATCCTTGTATATTTGCAAAGAGACTATTTCCCGGATTCGAACTCATGACCTTCAGTCACAAAGGAGCAACTTTACCATTGCTCCAAGCTTGCTCTCAATTTTAGTTTTTTAGGGTTTAGGGTTTATTTTGTGAGTCAAACAAAACATAACATTATTTTGGACAAACAAAATATAATTTGTTAAAAATTGTCAGCAAGCATTTTACAAACAGTTTTTAATAAAAAATAGACTACTAGTGAATCAATTTCATCATTTCCAGGACCCACTGAGGTATAAAATTTCAGAATCATACAGTTCATTTGGATGTATGGAACAGAAAGAAATGTGAGAGTTATTAAGTTATGGAATAGAATGGAAAGGACACTGATGATCTTTCCTCCATTTATCTTAGGTTAAGGATGAGAATCAGATACTAGTCTTGGAACATAGAAGACTGAGAAGTGAGGGCAAGGGATTTTATAATTTTTTACCATTCTAACTGTTCATTTTTTTTAAAACCTTTGTTATTTATTGTTCCTTCATGACTGAAAGGTGATGCGTTCGAATCCAGAAAACAGCCTCTTTGCAATTATGCAAGGGTAAGGCTGCGTACAAGGATTTCCTCTACCCCACACTCGCTAGTCGGGTTTAACGGGGAATGATTTTTTTTTTTTTGTTACTTGTTGTTGGCAGGGGAAACTGAACGTCTGCTAAATCTCATTCAAATTCTATCCAGATGGAAGAAGGCTGAAAGTATAGTGTTCCTAAGAAACACATCACTCCATTTGTTTTCCTTCTCTCCAATACTATAATCCATTCAAATTAGGGTTCGGCTGTTCCTTTCTTTATTTTTCCTTTCAGTTCATTCTGTTCAATCCATACAAACTTATGGTTACACTGTTGGACCATTGAAATTATGGAATTAAATTTTTCATAAATAAATTCTGATCAAAATGTTTGTATGGGTACAGTTACCATAAGAAAGGAATTCATTTACAAACCTTGTCATAAGTTAAATTGTTAGGTCTAGAAATCAAGTCAATTTCTGTTCCACCACTTCTTTTGTCACCCTTCCATCACTACATGAAGCACCTACTTCTTGCTCCTTCCTGTGTATTTGGCTGGGGTAAGTGGGGCGGTCTTTCATATAGATGCACTATCTCCTGTTATTTGTGCTTACAGTCTCAAAGGCCATCTGGTCAAGCTTGTGTGCTCAGTATTTTGTTAGATGTTTGGTTTCATAAGAAATACAATGATGACCAAAAGTTTTTTACTGTAGTCTTGACTCTTGAGTACATATCGGATCTGCAATTGCCTTACTGTTTTTGCACTCCTGTTTTTCAGGTCAATATCACACAAACTAGCAGGGAAAGTACCCAACTGACTTTAAATGCTGGAAAAGGGGATTGTGTTCTTCACACGGTTACTCGCATACCCGAAGCGAATTTTTTTCTGCGTCTTCCTTCTTATGACAAAATTTTAACACCAGTAAACGGTGCCTATTTCCTCATAGTGACAGTGGTAGTCTTTGGAGGGACATGGGCTTGCTGCATGTTCAGGAAGAAGCGGCATGACGAGGTCCCATATCAAGAGCTTGAAATGGGATTGCCGGAGTCTGTTTCAGCTACCAATGTGGAATCAGCTGAAGGTTGGGATCAGGGATGGGATGATGATTGGGATGACAATGTGGCGGTGAAGTCACCATCAGTACATGCAGGAAGTATCTCAGCAAATGGCCTTACTTCAAGATCTTCAAACAAAGATGGATGGGAAAATAACTGGGATGATTAGTTATCAGAAGGGAAAAGAAACAAGGGAATGGATATTAGCCTCAAAGTTGGAGGAGGTGGAAGCAGAAAGCAAGGTGAAAAATCACAATTGGGGGGAGATTTAGAAGAAGGGATATGACAAATGTTGCTGTGCTGGGGCTTAACTTGTGTGTCCCAGCAAGGGACAACTAAAAAGAAAAGAGAAAGTGTAATAGTATTAACACATTGGATTGTTGATGTTGAACATGTAATAGTGAATGCCCTAGCCCAAACGAGAGACAAAGGAATCTGTAAATGAAACATAGGAGGTAAATTATATTTTTGAGATCAAATCCATATATACACTATATTCTTGTGACCCCAAAAATGAAAACTTTGTTTTTATTTGGCTACCTTGAGGAGGCTATTCTCTCTTTGTAGAGGTGGTTGGGTGTTGACTGGTGATGTGAGTCCACTTTTCATACTACTGTACTGTTTCTGGGTTCATGACTTAGTTTTAGGGAACAGGAGAACTATGATATGGCTAGTTTTAGTTATTGTTTGGTTAGTGTGTTGGGTTATTTTATTTTTCTTTAATATATGCACAAAGCATTTAACTTACTTTAATATTATTGAAGGTATATATAATATTTAAAGAAATAAACCTGGTGTAATGTGTCTGGAGTACTTATAAAATAGTAAAATAAAAAATGCCAAAATAAAATAAAATGAATGAATGAATGAAAAAGAGTTGATGGTGTGAAATTCCCCACCCCAGGTGAACCCGCTGTCATAAAACGTTATATTTTATGTACTAAATGATACATTTTTGAAGGAAATGTTACAAAAATTCTAATAGATTTAAAGAGAAAAATGTATGTCATTTTAAATGACACAAGTTGTGTTATTTTATAGACACAGTAAAATTATTTTTAGTGGGATTCACATCTTTGTGTTTATGAATGATATAACTTATATCATTTAAAATGACACAAACTTTTCCGTGATTTAATTGATAAACTAATATAAGTACTTGAAATTGAATTTTATTTTTAGTAGGAAACAAGGAATAAGAGAAGATGAATATAAACTATATTTTTAAATGATTTATCATTAAAGAAAGCCCATGCTCTAGTCTAAAGAGATTTTGCCGATCCAAAAGTGGTTTTAAACATCAAAATATAATTATTCATATTGCATAAGATAATTTATTTTATGTAACATATAAAAAATGAGTGAGATTTACTTTTTTTTCTCTCTTTTTTTTCGTGATAGATCCCATATATTTTTATATGTATTATATAAGATAAATTTATATCATGTAACATAAAAAAATTATATTCCCTTTAAATATACATGTCATCATAAATCATTGGAAAGCTTAAATGCATATATGTCACTCTTGGGCTCTTTTTCCTCTCACTTACGCGTGCGTAGGCAAAAGTCATAGACACCCAATAATTATTATTAGAGGGGGAGTGCCTTATTGAAGCTACAGTGTCATTGTGTCTCCATAAAGTAAAACCCAAATGTGGGAGTGCCTGAATGGGAATGTGGGATCAAAAATTATTTAATTGGACACATTGATTACCTAGCTATTGCAAGCTTCTGCATCAAACTTCATGTTATTCATTTGGTTCTTCTGCCAGTTATTATTATTTTTGTTTACTAAGAGCTTATTAATAATGCACAAAAAACAATGTTAGCATAAAATAGTATTGTAAGTAATTTAGACACATTAGAAGTTAGAAACCTCCACTTTTTTTGCATCAAGTATGTTAGACAAAAATGATATATGCTCTTGTTCACTTGAATCTTTTTCTTTATGACAAAGGTAACATTTGATTGTCACTCTTTTTTTTTTTTAAACTGATTCTAATTATTTCTTTAAAGCGAATCAGAACCCTCTAGTATCTCCACAGGTTCGACTCTTTGAGTTGCCTATGAGACTAATCCAGAGTTCGGGTGCGAGTCCAAAAATTACTGTACTTATGCCCCTCCCCAGATGATGTTAGTGGAATTCGAACCGAAGTCCTCTCACACCACTCAGTCCTCATGCTACCAACTGACCACACTTGGGTATTTGATTGTCACTCTTGCACTCAACAAAAAATCTTACCAACTGAATTAGTTGATAACTTTTTCGCATGAAGCAAAAATCAATATATTTTAGCTTATACGTAGGTTAATTGTAGGTATCCATCTTTTCAATGGTGATGATAATATTCTGTAGGGTCATTTACTGTTTTACATGCAGACGTAAATCAATATGGTAGCGTGAACATAAATCAATAACCTACATAAAACATTATTTCTGATTATTAAAGTGTTTTTATTTTTTTTTGGCCCTTTCAATTAGACCGCAATAAGAAACAGTTCACATTGTTGGAACATGGCAATCATGCATGTCCTGCACCAAATGTTACCATTTGAAAAAGCTTTTTTAGTTGGTGGTGCTTTTAAGGACATCTTGTGATGCGCTTTGATGATGTCTAAGAAGCCTATTTGATAAGGTTGTGTTGTGTGGCAGTCCTACAGCTATTTATTTTAAGCAATAACAATATATTTACTTCATATGCAAGCGTTAATTATTAAATTGGCTAGCACAAACTGTAAGTAAACTATTATTGTCTCTTCATAAAGTGCACATTCCCTTAGTGTGTCCTACGTTTTACTAAGAGAAACAAAAATACTAGTTTTGAGGTTTAAAGTGTCAATAAAGCAAGCAAGTGCTTTTTCCCTTTACCTTTTTTCTTTGCTGCATTATCTGTGGTCATGGCTCACATTTTGATCTAATTATACTCTGCGCCGTACATCATAGCTTTATTCACTTTTTCTTTTGGTTATTCTTAATCTCAAGTTTTAGTGTCTCTAAAAACAAATAATTCTTTTACAACTTAAGTGTGGAGGCTCATGAGTGTCCTAATTGAATGAACCTTCCTTTTACAGCAAAAAAAAAAAAAAAAACACAAGTTCAATGTCAATTAGCAAGAAAGGAAACCATAAAAATGCAATAAATAAAATTCAAAAATGCAATTTGACACCTTGAATGAAAAGGTATGGTTAAGAGATATCATTGTATCAGCTGTGGAACTGGTGAAGAAAAATCCAGTAATACAACATGAGATGAACAAAAATAAAAGAAAGAAGAGAAAAAAAGAAAAAGAAAATTTCAACAACTTGAACAAACCAAAGTAGGGAAAAATATGACTGAATATTCTTTGCATGTATAGCTTTAAACTGGATTGTTCTTCACCAGGTACTGCAATATGTGCTGTTTCTCAAACATTGCAACAAAATTCATTCTAATTCTTCTTGTCCTTCTGAAGGGCATTGGATTAACTCTAATATGTTGACTACTTCATCCATATCTGGACGGTTTGATGGCACTTGTGATGCACAAATTAACCCCAACTTTATCACAGGAATTGCTTCCTCAGCAGCAAAATTACCAAGTAACCTACCATCAACACATTGCTCCACAGTTCCTTCCTCCAAAGCACCTCTCACCATGTCACAGAGAACAACCACATCATCCTCCATATATTCCACAGGTTTTTTTCCTGTCACTATCTCCAGAACCAGGATCCCAAAACCATATACATCACATTTCTCAGTTATCTTAACAGTGCGGCAAGCAAACTCAGGAGCCATGTATCCAAGTGCACTTTGAATTTTGCTGCTCAAAACACAATGGTCTAGCATTGGTAACAGTTTCACCAAGCCAAAATCTCCTACTTTTGGCTCACCAGAACTATCAATCAGAACATTGGTTGATTTAAGATTATAGTGGATTATGTTCATTTGGTGCAAATGGGCCAATCCTTTTGCCATGCCAAGAATAATCTTGAACCTTTGACCCCAAGAGAAGACATTTTTGCTATTATCATCATGTAGGAGCTTATGCAAACTCCCTCTTGATAGATACTCATAAATGAGAAGCTGCAAGGATGAAGTCCAGTAATAACCTTCAAGTGCTACAAGATTCTGGTGCCTTATCTTCCCAAGCTTTTTAACTTCCCTCTCAAAGTCTTCTTGGGACTTGATCAAACTTGAGACTGTAAGCTTCTTGATTGCAACAGCATGTCCATCTCGAAGGAAAGTGCGATAAACAACTCCAAATCCACCACGACCTATTTCACTTTCTTTATTAAGAAGATTATGGGCTCCATCAGCAAAGTCTGCATCACCATCAAACATGACAAGCTTGCCATAGTTTGGATCATTTGCTGGCGAACAGCTGTAGTCCTCACCACCAGAGAAGGCAAATGGAGCAGCAGAACGCGCCATTGAAGAACGCACACGCATATTTAGGACAGTAATAGCCACCACACCAATGGCAATAAAAGCAGCTGCTCCAATAGCAATAAGAGCAGAGATACTGAGTATGATCCTATGATGATGATTTTGTGAGGAAATGCTGGAGTTGGAACCAGAAGAATTGGGATTTAAGACAATAGGTTTGGGATGAACAGAAGGGCATGAGTGGTTGACAATAGAACCACACAACAATGGATTACCGGAGACAGATGAGGGGGAAATGGTGTTGAAGAAGCCACCCACTGGTAACTCACCTTGAAGGTGGTTATAGGATACAATAAATGAGAAAAGATGGGAAAGATTTGCAAGCTCCTTGGGTAAACTTCCAGAGAGTTCATTCCATGACAAATCTACATACTGAAGATTGGTTAGATTTACAATGGCTGCAGGGATTGAACCAGTAAGCTTGTTGTGAGAAAGAATCCTGTACAATGCAATTGAAATGCACAAACAGAAAAGTAATTAGAAAAAAAAAAATGTAGACTCTTTAACCAGAGATGCCAATTTTCACAATTACTTTTAACAGAAGCGTGGAAAGATTTTTAATTTGTAAAAACAAATCAGTCACATTATGTTATAAAGAATAAAGCATGAACTATGATATTAGAGAGCTTACAAAAATGTTAGAGATGAACACTTCTCAATTTGAACAGGAATTCTCCCACCTAGGGAGTTCTTTTGTAGCCTCAGTTCACTGAGTGAAATTGCCCCTTCTATTTCAATAGGAATGCTTCCATTAAGCTTGTTCTCACTTAAGTCAATAATGTATAAAGATTTAAGTTCTCCTATACCAACAGGAATAGAACCAGAGATATTGTTGGTGGACATATTTAACACTTGCAGGCTACTAAGACCCTCAATCCCAGACGGAATTTCACCAGAAAATGCATTGGAGGACAAATCCAAAACCTCAAGACCATGATAAGATGCAGATGTGGACTTAAGTGAAGGATAATTTCCCTTAATGAAGCTGTTCCCAGAAAGAGAGATACTTTGTAAACCCAGCCTAAAAATCCATGAAGGAAGATGCCCTTCCAACTTGTTATGGCTGATGTCAAGAGCCAAAAGCTTAGTGCAATTTGTCATTGAACCAGGCAAGTTTCCTGTGAACTGATTCCTGGATAAATTCAATCTATGCAGTGAGTCTAGATTTCCTAATGATTTTGGAATCCAACCAGAAAACCTATTTGCAGAAAGATCCAATATCTCTAGATTTTTCAGTTGTCCAATCCAATCAGGAATGCCTCCTGTGAATGAATTACCCTGCAATCTGAGTGATGTGCATGAAGTGAGTCTTTGCATTGACTCAGGAAGTTCTCCAGAGAGAAAATTATCACTCAAATCAAGTGATTTCAAAAGTAAGCAGCCCCCAATATCCCCAGGAAGCCTACCAGTAAAGTGGTTATTCTGTAGACTCAACTCCCTCAAATCATACAGATTCTGAATTCCTTCAGGAATCTCTCCCTCAAGCAAGTTATTTGACAGATCAAGTGACTGTAGTCCCCTCAAGAACCACACCACAGATGGCAATTCCCCATCAAGTTGATTAGAGGAGAAGTTAACAGTTGCCAATGTGGAGCAATAACTCAAAGAATCAGGAATCTTACCTGTAAGGTTATTCTTTGCAAAGGAAACAGTTCTTAGAGATCCACATTGCTGGAAAAACCCTTCTGGGATTGACCCAGAGAGGTTGTTGTCACTCAAGTCAACAACTTGCAAACCCCCAAGGCGAGGAAGATCAGGGTTTATGGGCCCTGTGAAGTTGTTCCCAGAAAGTGAGAGAATTTGAAGGAACTGCAATCTCAATAGGCCTCTATCAACATGCCCAGAAAGAGAGAACCCATCAAGGACAAGAGCAGAGACCCTATTGGTTGCAGGATCACATTTAACACCTTCCCAATTGCAGGGACTGTTATCATCTTCATTCCAAGAAGAGAGTTTATGCTTTGGGTCTTCCAAACCAGCTTTGAACACAATCAACCCAAACACATCATCGTTGAAACCAGGGTCCACAGAGAGCACTGGCAGGACTGGACCAAAAAGAATAAGAAACAATAGGCATAAGCTTAATTGCATCATCTTCACCAAAGTGAGTATATTTAGAAATAAAGGGAAGTGTTCAAACTTCAAAAGCAGCCCCTCCTCATGAATTTCCACAAAGCTCAATCCCTTAACAAGAACACTATCACTTGCTTTCAGAAAAAGGATGGTAGCTCCAAACAAAGCACATCATATGCGCCACCAAACCAAGCCACTCTTCTCAGCAAGAGGCACAGTAACGGTAGATAGGACAAGCAATGGAAGCAGAAGTTGCAAGTATCCAAATCTCAAAGGATATAAACAAAAAGAGTAAGAGTAGAAAGAAACAAAAGGGGGGAAAGAAACAAAAGGATTAGACAAAAACCATGTGAGAATTAAGGAAATTCACTTTTGGTTTTTAACTGTTCAGAATTTCAAACGAAAGGAGCAAAACTAAGTAACACAAAGAAACAAACGAATGGAGAGTGGGAATGTGTTCCGTTCCCACTTTGAAGTTGGAACAAAGATTTTATCTTTTGGTAGAACAATGAAAATTTTGTTAAGGAAATAAGAGAGAAAGGTTTTGTTATGACTTTGAGCTTTCTAATGGAATGAAAAGAAGCAAAAATTTGATTTTTTGATATTTGATTAGCTTGGAAAGCGGCGAAAGAAACGCAAGGAGTGAAGGGTCTATAAAGAAATGATAGTAAGAGGAAGCCTCGGGGGTGGAGAAGCCATTAAAGTTCTCAGGGTGTGTGTGGTGTGGGTTGGTAGTGTGAAGAGTGAAGAGAGTGTGTGAGATAGAAAAGCATAAATAATAGTGTTTCTATTCCAAGTCTTCTATGCCTTCTGGTTTGTGTCAGAGAAAGTAAAGTGAAGCATTTAAAGCTTCTAACGTCAAAGACAGAGAAAGAGTGTGTGTGTGTATCAGAGAAGCTTTTTCTATGGTATGTTGCTGTATTCTTGTTTTTTTATTTAATTGTTATTAATTTAATTGTTATTAATTTAATTGTTATCACTTTAAGTTTAATTGTACCATTAATGTGATATAATAAATATTAAATAATATAAAATAAAAAATTTGTCATACTCCTCTTTAAGTTTGTATGGCTTCATTATAATGGTCAAAACCAAAATCATAATGTGTTGTTGTGTATGCACCTGCACATTTGTTTGAATTCAACTATTCAAGGTTTTTTTTTTTTTTTTTACCAATGTTTTTATAATAATAAATAAAATTTCTTATACAAAAGTGTCCTCCCACTCCCACCACCTGTATACACGATTTCCTGTGAAAATGACAACATCATTATCAAACCAAGTTGTACAGCATAATGTCATTGTAACATAACCATTCATGATTTCAAGTATATATAATCATTCAAGATTAATCTGAAAGCATGTTTCTTTAATTATTATCATTAAAAAGCAAAATTAAGCCAAATAATCATTTATTTGTTTAGTCACCAAAATGAATTTATGTTTATTGTTTGAGAAAAGTGTAATAATTTTAGAATTCCCACCTATAGTATTGTAGTATTATTTGTTATTGAAATTACATTTTATTGTAATTCTAGTTATCATTTATTACTATTTTTTTATTAACAAAATCCAACCGTGACCATAATTGCCATTGAATGGTTGTGCAAGAATTCATAATTTCAAAGAATAAAATAGAATAAAAGATGGCCCTCCCTTATTCAGAAAATTCAGAGTTGAAATAAAAACACATTGATGTCTCATGGGAACAATTTATTGCCCGAGGAGACAAGGATACCTTTGAAAAGAATAAAAAAGAACCAACCAAATGATGTCTCCACATTACTTGCTGCAATGAGCATCAAACTCCCTTTCTCTAATTTCCTTTTTTTTAATGTGACATTGACTTGGAAAATGTGCTAGTTTTTACAAAACTATATGATCATAACTAATTGCATTTACAATTTCTAGTATCAAAATAAAATTGAATTGTGTTACATCAGAAGCTTAGATTGGTGAAATGTATTTGTCAACATTACACCATAGTTGTAGCCATAGACGTCCCAATCAGACCACTTTAGGAAAAATTTCAAGCCAAGAAGGTAACACAAACACTAGAGTCAGCCATATTCTTTTTGGGCATCTTTGTTTTGTAATGCTTGTTTTGAAGCTTCAAGATTCAAACTTTCAAACACCCACCTAGTTCTTATTCAAATGGGTTCAAGCTGTTTGCTCTTGGGCCTTTCCTTTGATTTGACTTTGTATACCCAATGTTGCTCCATAAATTGACTCATTTTGCTATTTGCCTTAGAAGGCAAGCAAATATGTGACTAACTAAGAGCTACGCTTTCCATTGTGCTTGTTGAATGTTGAATTCACATCATCAAATTCACATTCACATGCTTGTGATTTTAAAAGGGTTTTAAGTTTTAAATTTTGTTTATTTGGAGTTGGTGTGTTTAAATGGCACAGGATCCAAGTAACCGAGAAACATGCATCAATCTCTTTATGTCTGAAAATGAAAATAAAAGAAATGAATAGCTTAAAGAGTTTATAGACCCAAAATAAACATATGATTATAGGCCCATGCAACTTTTTTTATTTTTTTGTTAGCCTATACTGCGTCTAGTGTCCTATTTATTTTAAGTCTTTACAGAACAAAAGTAACATGTATAGCTCTTGTTGCGATCAGTTCCCCCTTTATATTGAACCAATGGGCCAGCTCTTATGGACCTTTATCCAATAAACGAGAAAAAAATTTCATTTTTGTGTGTGTGCGGGGTTTTTCATGTTATATATATATATATATATATATATATATATATAGAGGTAGGATCCTTTGACACTAGTGTCAAATTTAAAATTTGACACCTCATCTGAGAGTCATTAGATCAAAAAAGATCAATGGTATCACATGCTTACAAATCAGAGTCGTTGATTTTTTTTTAATCTAATGGCTCTCAGATAAGGCGTCAAATTTTAAATTTGACACTGGTGTCAAAGGATCCTACCTCCATATATATATATGAGTTAGGATGATGTTTTTGAAAATAAAAAATAAAGATTATTCTTAAACATAAGAAGTCATGGAAAGTAATAACATTCTAGTTATATTCCAAATAACTGAAAAAAAAAAACAATTAAATATCGATCACTAATTATTAAAGGTATTAGTTTCCTAATAAAATAAAAAATTCTCATTTTCATGAGGGACAAAATTACTCTTCCGTTAATTTTTCTTAAAGCAAAGCTTATTAAAGTCAGTAAATTTTTAGAAAAAATAAATATTTTTAATTAAAAAAACCTACACATTACTAAAAGAAATTTACTTTAACTTATAAGCTAAATTTAATCAAAATTTGCTAACGAGAAAAAGAAATATTAAAAAAGGTTTATGAGCGGCTAATGTGTTGAGCCTAGGTGTGTATATATCCCTTGAGAGGGTATAATAATGCACTTAGATATAGTGTATGGATCAAAACTCTGTGAGAAAATAATGGTATATATCTCAGAGGTGATTGAGAAAAAGGGAATGGTGTAATTGTGTACGTAGACTTTATATGTTAGTAAAGTAATAACTCATAAATGTAATAGATGTAAGATAGCTCTTCGATGGATGAAGAGATATATTCAAGTGGAAAAATATTCTCCATGAATATACTTACTGTTGTGCCTAAGGCAACATTACTCCAACGTGTAGGATGAGAGTTACACATGGGGTGAAAGATTCTCTCAAAATAAGGATTTAAAATGACTCTATAAATAAGTCTCGAAAGTCTCGAAGAGCCAACCCATCGATCATGGTTCGTAAGAGTTTGTGTTTCTAGCGAATATAAACTCGAAACAAAATCGATACACCAAGTCTTTCCTTTCTTAAAATTGCATGCCAATGCAAAGAATTCCAAAAAATTGGTATTGTCATATGAAGCAAGTGAATACTAGTTTTATTGGTCTTCATTTTTTTTTTTTTAACTGTTGACGTCCAATGCATGTGTACTCATTCACCCCCAATTGGTTGGTTTTTCTTCTTCAGTCGTGTTTGATAATTAGGTTATAAGCTTAGGTTTGCTTTTTTTGGGATATATCAATTGGTTCATCGCTTCGCAACTAGTCCGATTCCATGCAGGCCCAAACACGATGAGCCACACACTCTGGGTTGGACTAGCATTCTCAAAAACTAATTTGTTTCACGCCAACCACATAAGCCAACAGGTTACACCAAAGAAGGTGCTACTGGCTCGATATTTACCTCCCAAGTTGCGATGAATCCAAACCTGGAACTTGTCACTTCCTCCTTGTTGGTTGTTAACCGAATGGCCCAGTCTTGTCCAAGTCTCCCTAGCCCAGTGACAATTTCTGAAGATATGGCAATAATCTTCAAAGGGGAAGTTGCACCTAGGGGAAGAAGTATCGTCGGACATATGTCTCCTCGCACGTTCCATATTAGTCAGAAGATTGTTTCCTAATAACAGCCAGATGATTATCTGGCTTCTCTCTCAATATTGGCAGCTGTTCTTGCCTTGAAGCTGAGCTTTGGGGAATTTGGCAGGGTCTTCAAGTAGTGAAGGATCTGAATTTCAAGGAAGTATGGATCGGCTGTGATAGCAAGGAAGCTATTTTTTGTATTAACTCCTCAACTGAAACAGATGGTAGTTCCCTGTTAGTTAGGAAGATTAGAAGTATTGTTCATTCCTTGGAACATGTTTATTTTGAGTATGTTCCGAGAGAATTTAATTCCTGTGCTGACAGATTAGCTTCTTTAGGTTGGAAAGGTAGGGGTGGAGAGTTGAATGTGTATTCCTCTCCCCCTACTAGTATTTTTCCTTTTTGGAAAGAATTTCGTAGCTTTCTGCTGATGTAGCATGATTCTTTTGACATGCATCAGCTTTCAATTTAATTCTTCTGGGCTAGGCCCTCCACTTTACCAAAAAAAATAAAATAAAAAATAACAGCCAGATGAATGTTTTAATTCTAGGAGGGCTATTCCAGTCCCAAGAAATAAGCCTAACTAAAATTGCAAATTCAATTCAGAACCCACTATAATGTAACTTGTGGTTATTCGTAATGAAATCTCAATTATTCTTCCCTCTGACTTGAATTGTTTAAGTGGTGAGATTAGATTGTTTTTCTCCATGGGGTGTAATAATATAATAGTTATATAAGATACAATGATCATACGAATCAAAACACTATGGAGAGTCATGTAGGTGATATCTCAATCGTATGCTAAGAGCAAAGCGAGAATGTGTGCAACGACGGAGCCAGAGACAAGATTCAGTCAGTACCAAAAGATTCAATTAGTAAAATTCAATTAGTATCGATATTATATTATTTTTAAAAATCTAACCAATACCAAAGATATATCATAATTTTTAAAGTAAATATGTAATATTTTTAAAAATCAGCTAGTGTCAAAGCACTACCTAAGAACCAAGTGGTTCCGCTACTAAATATGTGAGTGTATGATGACTTTGAGGTAATATTTTGATATAAAGTAGTAGCTTAGAAAACAATGTGTAGAAGCTACATAATCAATGACAGGAAATGAGTGTATATAAGTGGGGGAAATTCTCCAATAATAAATGAAAAAGTGAGTCATAACTGTTTTGTCATAATGGACCCCATTGTATGTGAGACAAACACACTCACTTGAAACGTGAGATGTGAACTGTGTCATAAGAATGAGATTCTCTACAATGAGAATCTAAAAATCTCACTTTAGAATGTAGAGAAATAATCTCTTATATGAGACTAAATAACCTACCTATTAAACTGAACCAATATAACCGATCCACAACTTGAGTTGAACATATAAAGCCTCCTCAATTACAATTGCAATTCTTTCTTTAAATTTAGGGTGTCCCTTCTCTCTCTCACTCTATATAATTCCTTTTGCAAGGATTTTGGGCAAAGAATATGCCGGTCCATTTTGATTTGATGGATTGGAATAAGAAGTTATAAAGAGAAAGCATATTTACACGCACACTTTCACTATGATTGTATTTGATGAGAGCTTTTTCTCTGCATCAGATGTACCAATATTCATCCAAAAAAAACAAAGTGAAGATTCAAAAGAAAATAGCCAAAATCATTTGGATTTAAATGTGATTAAATTTTCCTTATTTGGCAAAGAGGAGCAATACTCGAGTGCTACTGCTACCGTAACGTAACACTAAAAAAATCGGTATTTGAGGGAAGGAAGGAAACAAGCAAGACTCAATTGCTCAAAATAAGATTTTATATTTTTAACGTGATTATTGATTTAGCAGCTGACTTTACATTTTTGTTATTAAACAAAAAACTATTAAGAAGTGCGAAAATACTAAAGAGAAAAAAGTAAAACGAAAATAATACATATATAACATTTCATATATATTTTTATCCAATGATTAACGCAAATAATTAATAACAAGCGTATATTATTTAATGACTAAAAATATTAATTAATTACTTATGCATTAATTATTAATGTATAATCAACAATTGGTAAGGAACTTTTATTCTTCTTAATTATATATTTTAAATTTGAGCTTGGAAATGAAAATAATAATTTTGAAAAATTTTATTTTTATGAAAATAATTTTATCATGTTATATGAGATAATTTTATATTATATACATATAAAAAAATCAATGAAATTCATTTTTCTCTTTCTTACTTTTCTCATTAATAAATCTATGGCATGATATAATGGGAACAATGACCAAAGTGTCACTGTTGGCAAAAAAATTTACCGGACTGTCATGCTAACAGTAAATTTTACCAAAATGTCATGTGGCATATTTTGCTACACTGTGTAGCGAAATATGTGTGCAAATAATTTGCTACACAGTATAGCGAAATATGCCACGTCAGAATGCACAGAACCAAAAATGTCACGTGTCAAACGGAGAATTTCGCTACACTGTGTAGAGAAATTCTCCCTGTTTGACACGTGGCACTTTTGGTTCTGACGTGGCATATTTTGCTGCACTGTGTAGCGAATTATTTACACACATATTTCGCTACACAGCCACATGGCATTTTGGCAAAATTTACTGTTAGCGTGACAGTCTGGTAATTTTTTTTGCCAACAATGACACAATGGTCACTGTTCCGATATAATGCAACATGAATAATATACTGACGATAAATTTAACCAAATTTTTTTGGACCTAGGAATAACGTAGTTAAAATTGAGAGTTTATGTAAAATAAAAAATTATAACGTAAAAAAAATCATAAAAATATAAAAATATTTGAAATATTAGCAAAATTATTTTGATGAAAAAATAACTTATAAAATTATACTAATAAATCAAAATTTTAACTATTTTATACTAATAAATCAAAATTTTAACTATTATTATTAAGACCATTCAGCTTGAGGGATTGGGACTAACGGATCAAAGAAATTGTTCGATGATGAATAGGTAGGTGTCAGGGTCACAGTCTCAGGACGAGTTCCATTCCCAAGCAAATAAGCAAAAAACACATTCTGGTGGTTTAGGACTTTTCACAAACACTTGCCCTCCCTTCTTTGTTTCTATAAATTCCTTTTGACTTTGATTCCTTCCCCTTCCTGCAAAGCTTCTAATCCTCACCAACTTCTCGTAAGCTTCGCCATCGCCTTCCTTCAACTCCACTCTCTCTCGTTCTGGATCACAGGGCCTCGATGAGTTTCACCATGGATTCGGTTTCGGTTTTAAACCCTAAACTCACACAAACCCATGTTTCATTGCCATTCAACAGGCTTGCCCATTGTGTCAAATTCGACCCTTTACTTAAACCTCGCGCTTTCAGAGTCTCTGTTAACGCCGTTTCCCCAAATGGGGTTGGTGCGTGCTTTCTTCCCCTGAATCGACGAAGCCCATTAACCCTCGCTTTCGCAGCAAAGCACCAAGACTCGGTAAGATGAAAAAGTAACGAGCTTTATTCGGTTTGTGAACTGGGGGTGGCGTAGTTGAAACTTGAAACGCCATTGTTCAATCAATGCACGTTTCAAATTTCAACGTTCCGCAGCTGAAAGTTAGTTGGTTGGTTAGTTAGTTAGTTAGTTGGTTGGTTGGTTTCATTCAATATTCTTGAATTTCTAATGTGGATTGGGAACTGTATAGGAAAATGGTGAAATTGAAGTGGAGAAGGGGAAGGATGCGGAACCCTACATTGGTTCTGAAGAGTCACAGGAAGCATGGAAGCAGGCTCTGGATACCTTCAGGGAACAAGCCATTAAGTTTCAAGGAATTTCTCAAGAAGCATATGAATTGTATTCTAAGAAGGCTATTGTCATTTTGAAAGATACCACGGAACAGTTGAAGGTACAAGCAGATAAGGCAAGGCATGATTTGAGTGTGGCAGCAATAGAAGGCAAAGAGTATTTGTCCACAGCTGCTGAGAATTCACCTGAGGTGAAGGACATCGTTGAGACATTTACCTCCCCAACTGATGATCTCAACAAAATATCTGGAGTTAGGGACTTCTATGTTGGTGTACCTTATGGTATGAAAACTATTTATGTTGTGTGGTCAATTTTTAGAATGGGAGAATATTTTTCTGAATTTTACACCTCTTCTAGGTCTGTTTTCTAACATATTGCAGAAACTATGTTAAAAGGCATTTGTATGTAAGATAATCCCTGATTCCCTGATATAGATGTTGTTCTAGTAGCTGACACTGTCTTGCGGTGAGGGACTTGCAAAATGAGGGAAAAGGACTCCATCCTCAAGCTAGCTTGTGTCTAACTTAAAGAGAGTAAATGAGATAGCATGGATTATTTCTTCAAATAAATAGCCAAATTAGTTTCTCAAAGATTGATCATATTAATATCTGAGAAATGGAAATTATCACATAAGTCCTTGAAATATGCATTCGGTAGTTCAAATTAGTCCTTAAGTTTATGGCATCAGGTGACTGATGAAATGCATATTTCAGTGACATATGTGGTAATTTTCATCCTTAAGAGACTGACATGAACGGCCTTATATCTTTCAAGGACTAAATTGAGGGTTTACTCGTATTTCTTCATACCTTGGGGAAAAGTTGCTATATATAGATTGAGGAGGACAGATGATTTGCCATCATCACTTGTAGGGATGTGGTGGCATCTGATGAGGATATATATATATATAAATATATAAGGACTGATGTTGTTGGAATCTTTCTAGACGTTGGGCCAATGTAATGAGGCCGGTTTGTTGGGCCTCAATATCAGTATCATACAGATGTCATCTCATTAAATTGTTTAATAGACATGTCCAAAGTGTAATGATATGACTTCTATTATGCTGACTGGGAAGATTTTATTGCCTCCTTTCTGCTCCCATATACCTAGTTTAATATTTATGTGATATTCCTATTCTTTGCAGGTTTGATACTTTCCCTTGGTGGCTTCCTTAACTTTATGGTTACAGGAAGTATTGCAGCCATAAGGTTTGGGGTGATTTTAGGTGGTGTCCTCTTGGCTTTAAGCATTTCAAGTCTGAGATCATATAAAAAAGGACATTCCTCTCCTCTAGCTTTGAAGGGCCAAGCAGGTAAGGTCATATGCTCGCATGTAACAAAAAATGCTGCATCTTACAGTTGACTTATTTGTATTTGGGGAATTCCAAATTCTTTTTTTATACTCATTCGAGCTTTTTTGTTTTGTTGTTTTTTGTAAATAATAGAGCATGGGTTGGAAACACCAATTACCCCTAGCATATTGAACCATTATAATGCTGACTTGCACTTTTGTCACTGAACTGTTGCATAATTAAGGGTTTAAATCTTGTTTTTCTATATGATTGATGCCTTAATCTGCTTTGATTTGTTTTTGTCCACAATATTTTAAATACTAAGCAAATTGTTATAATCAAAGAAGAAACAAAGCATTCTTCACATTTTAATGAGACTTACATTGTACTTTTCGAGATGATGACATGATGTTTCCTTCTTTCAACCTCAACATTTTTTTTCAAAATCTAATTTGTTGATTTTTATTTTTCTTTTCAATTATGTTTATTGGTTTGTTTCTCGATCTTGAAGCTTATTTTAAATTGTTGGACTTGCAGCAATAGCAAGTATATTGTTTCTGCGGGAGATAAGCAAAGTGAGACATTCTTCGAATATTTATCAAAATTAATCTAATTTCATCCCAATAGAAAGAACTCATTTAATTTGCAAACTTATGATAGTTCTGTTCCTGTTTTCTTTTTCCCAGGGATCGTCTTATTTCACTGTCTTGATCAGGTTCGTGAAACTTTATTTTTCTTTAACTTATATATGACCTTATTTATCTTCATTTTAGAGTTATTGTTGCACTAGCTTTTTTCCCCCACCCTAGCCTTTACAAATAATCTCAGTCACTTGCTGTTTTTTCATGTTTAGCAAAACTTAAACAGGGTTGAATAACCAGATTTTATTAATGCTATGAACAGTGATGTCCCTCATGACATTGAGTTATAATAGGTGACATATTCATCTACCTAACTAATTCCTTAGTAGTCTGGAAGCTTGAAAACAACTAAAAGCTTAAGGGGAAGATAAGTTTAAACCAAATAATCTAACAAATAATTGCTAAATTGCAAATTCGGAATTTTGAAAAATTGTAATTCTGTCAGAAACATATAAACTATAATTGTTCTTGCAAAAGACCCAAATGGAATACTCGGCTAATCTTAGGTTTCTACTTAATCTGTGGAAATGCAGCTTTGAAATGGAATGTTATTGGGCACATTCCCATTCTTTGGTCCAATGCTTTGATTTTTCACTGCAATTAATGTTTTGTTATGTAACAACTTTGTACATCTGCAGTGGTGCGGTAGTGGCATTTTATGTCTATAGAATGTTACTGGAACCTAAACAACAAAAGGGCTCAAACTTGGAAAGTGGAGGAGAAAACTAGTTCAGTGATAAGGTTAGCCAATTAAAGTTCATACTCATAGATATTATATTCTAATATAAAAAAATGTTCAGGTGAACATATAAGAGAAAGATGGTCTTTTCAAGATGTAGACCTTTTTTTGTAGTGTCAATGTAATTGATTTCTATTTGCTACTCAGTGTCAAATAAAAAAGTTGAAGATCTGCGTGAAGATGGTTAGAGTAAATTTTGATGATAATTTATTTCTTTGATATAGTTATTCACGGGCTGAGTCATGAGGACCAAAGATTCACTGCTGCGGGTTATGGTTTCATGCATGGAAAAAACGAGCTTGGAAAATCTAAATATAATGTCACATGTACTTTCATGTATGTTTTTGTCAGAAAAATACTAAATGTCATATTATGAATGACCTCTCTTGGAGGTGGGATATTACGAAATGGTTTTATTTCTCTATATTTTTTAATTTCTCATTGACCTCTCTAAATCCTTGTAAGCCTTCAGATTGTGGCTTGGGGACAGTTTCTATTATACAAGTCAGGTGTTGAGAGCTTTGCCTTCAACTTGCATAAAAAAAACATTAAAATAAAAAAAAATCATACTAGCTCCATGCATTCTTCATCCCACAAGGAAGGGAAATTCAAACTCTTATGGATTAAAACAAGTATTCTATTAATGTTTCTTCTGTTTCAAACAAAAAGGGTAATTTCCCTTTAGCTTCTTTAACAGTTGAACAGTACAGACTATTGCCAAATTGCATTCATAAATCTTTTTATAAATGAGTGAAGTTAAAGTTTATATATATAATGATAGCATTGAGGTTATAACCTATAAACTCATGCTAATTATCCAAGTCTTTCAGGACTAGTACATTCCCAGTGGCTTGAAGGAGTTAAGTTTGTGCTCAAGAAATTTGTTCAATATGGGTACAAAATAAAATTAATATGATATTATCAAATAACCTTTCAGAAAAACTTTTTGCAACATTTGCTGTTGAATTAAAGGCGCTATCATTGTATACAAAAAAAAAAAGGCGCTATCAGTCAAATTATATATATATTTTAAAAAATTTGTAACTTAATCAGAACAACTCTGGTGCAAAGAACATCTAAAAGTTAATTAATAATTTAATAAATATAATTTTTAAATATTTATGTCTTACTTTTTTAAAATGTTGTGTGTAAGGTCAAAACGATTTTGAAATGTACTGAAGATAAATTGCACGAATCTTGGGCACACATCTAAATTTTTTTATACCGATTATGTGGAAAATAGAAAAACTATATTTGAGGTTAATGGTCTTGTACCCTAACTGTACATGTCTTTAGTGACTTGTCCTTTGAGACGATTGTGTTACTTATCTCCAAAGGAAGAGTTTGGAATTTAATTTTCTAAACCTAAGTTGGGTAATTCAAATCTTAAGTTGAAAGGCAAGTATATAACCCCTTGAAAGGCACAATTTTTTGCATCGTTTTCCTCTTCAATAAAGCCAGTTTGCTAACAATCTCAATATGATTCTCACTTTTTCCAAAAACTTTAGGCCCTCCATTAATTCTTTAACAAAACCTCAGCAGTGACACAATAAGTAGTCCTTAAGGTCCCTAGTTGAACAGAATATGGTGAAACTTGGAGGAGCTAAAAGAGGAGAAAAGGACATAAAATTCCATATAGATGATACTTTTATTACCTCAGAAGTCAGAGCATACTGTCACAACTACTTATGGTTTAAAATTTACAAAGCTATATACCAAAAAAATAAAAATTATCCGCTTGGAGAGAAAGGTGTAAGAGGGAAAAAAAAAAAAAGAATACATTAGCAAGAAGTTCTAGATATCATGGTGAACTTGATTAGAGATCTCAGGTTGATTATCCAACGGCATGTATTGGGCCATAATTGCCCGTATCTCCGAATCCATATATCTCTGAAAAAAATTAACAAACAATATTAAGATGACAATGCCCAAAATGGGGCATGTAATGTTGGCAATAACAAACAAGATTCTTGAAAAAAAGAAAAAGTAAAGCCATTTGGGAAGAGTGACCATTTTGTCACACTTGGCAAAAAAATTTACAAGACTGCCATGTCAACAGTAAATTTTGCCAAAATGCCACGCGGCATATTTCGCTACACTGTGTAGCGAAATATGTTTGCAAGTAATTCGCTACACAGTGTAGCGAAATATGTCATGTCAGGATACACAGTCAGCAAAAAATGACACGTGTCAAGCAGGCAGAAATTCGCTACACTGTGTAGCGAATTATGCTTGAATTCTACCTGCTTGACACGTGTCATTTTTTCTGACTGTGGAGCCTGACATGGCATATTTCGCTACACTGTGTAGCGAATTACTTGCAAACATATTTCACCACACAGTGTAGCGAAATATGCCGCGTGGCATTTTGGTAAAATTTACTGTTGGCGTGGCAGTTTGGTAAATTTTTTTGCATAGTCACTCTTCCGGCCATTTGAGGTCAATGTGGCATTAGTATATTAAAAGGCATACCTGGATTCTGTACTTGTAAAATACATATCCTCCAGCAGCAGCAGCGACCATTACGAGAATAATCATCCAAATAAAACCCACGCTGGCCACTGAAGCTGTATATTTACCTGCATTTATATGATATCACAACAGTGAAAAATAAATTATTCTACTAATCTCAATAGCTATGCAAAATATATATATATATATATATATATATATATATATATATATATATATATATATATCTACGTAGATACTTAGAAAAGGCCGAAATAAAATGTAGAGATCTTAAGAAACTATACACAGATAAACATAACCTCAAAACTCACTAGTCATGCAAGGAGTATCTACAACACAATCAAGATAATGAACCACTCACTGAGTTTGGAATAGTAAACGCACTAGAATTTTCAACTTTGGTTTAAAAATGCTAGTCTGAACAAAAACTCCACATTTGACAGATAGAAAAAGAAATGCCATAGGAGCATTATCAAGTGACATGTGTAAAGTCTTGTTTTCCATTAAGAGTCATCTATTAATTTAAATGATAATACAAAAAACTAACCATTTAGCAAGGCAGTTTTGAAAGTGGCACATAAAGAGATAGTAAAACTAAAAAAAGCCTCACCAATACAGATGTCATTTTCTCGCGAATAGAACAAACCACTACTGCATCTGCACTCATAACTCCCCCAGGTATTTTTGCATTTGCACTCAGGGCACTGGCAGGCTGATTTCTCTTTGCACTCATCAATATCTGCAACATAATCAGAACAAGAAACATAGAAAATCCAATATCATACTTCAGAATAGCTAATAGCAGCATGATTATTAACAATTGCAAGAATCAAGATCACATTCAATCATTCTGCATTAGTCCACTAAGAGAAGTTACTCTCTCTGATGTGTGTTTGTTATTCACTGGACACTAGAATAATCACCAAAGTTAGAACAGCAAGTACCTTCACATGACTGGACACCATCACCTCTGAACCCAGGTGGACACTCACAACCTTTTCTATAGTCATCCTGCATTATCAGTTATCAAAGAAGGAAACAAATGATAGTTAATATCTAGCATATGGATCTTATACTCTTACTCCCACCATTCATAACCAAAAGGATGAACAAGACAACTTACAAGACAAGCAGAGTAAACCCTGCCACCTTGGGCTTCCTTCCAACAACCTCCATTATTGATGTCACACCTCAAGGCTCCTGAAGCTGTTAAGAAATTCAAATTCACAGTTAAATTGAAACAAGAAAAAAAAATTGAAATTAACATAAATAGAAACTTCCCACCCTCCCTAACACAAACACTACAAGGACAATACAGAAATTAGGTAGGATGACAGTTACAGATAGAAAACATTAGTATAGGCAGAAATATAAACCATAAGCATAATTTGGTGGGATGATGATGATGATTCGTGTTATTTTTTGAAGTTATATTGAAAGACTCATTAGTCTTGGGAAACCTATACATTTTCTGTTTGTGCTCTTTCTTTGGCAGAAATGGATTTTAAAATATGTAGAATGGAGAATGGAGCAATTTCTCTGAATTCGAAAAACTAATTTACCTTCACAGTGGGTATATCCATCACCAAAAAACTTCACATTTTGTACAATAGGGCACTCACATACTCTTCCTCGGAAAGTGTCCTATAATTAGAAAAACATATGCAGATGGTTGAACCAGAAGAACCAGAACGCACACGAAGTAAAAATCTAATAAAACTTTTCAAATAATGTGTCTGACAAAGTTCAGTTAACCAAATACCCTGCATGCAGTAATGTTAGAAGATTTGTCCTGCCAACAACCACCATTGTTTTCCAAACACTCATTTGTTTCCATGTCTGCAAAGAATAATCAACAAAACCATTAGCTTCTGAACAAGATTAAATTTCATTGAGTCAGTTGCCAATACCCCTATGATTTTATAAAGATCAAAAGATTTCCTGATGCATTTTTTCGCGAAAAAGGTAATGAAATAAGGACCTGGAGTTAAGCAAATAGATGGTTCAGTGGTCTCTTGAAAACCTGCACATATTGCCTTGAGAACTGCTGCTCTTGATAACTTACCTGAAAGCAGTAAGAAACAAAAATTATAAAATAGAATACATTGAAATAGCTGTCAAGACATCTAGAAAAGTTGCCTCAGACCTCTATACTGTCTGTTGTTTATAACAAGAGTAGGCAGTATAGTAACATCACCACGAGAGCCTTTGCCAATCTGAAAACAAAGTTGGAACAAATGCAATACAATCATGACACAACAGAATGACATAATTGAAAGAACAAGCCCACAAGAATGCCATTAAAAAGTTTTGCATTTTAGAAAACCAACCTGTGCATCTTGTTCAGCCTTAAGAACAGGGTTTTCAACATCTGCATGAGGATCCCCAACACAGTCTTTGATCTTCTTCAGATCAACACCTGTAAAGTAAATGGGAGAAAAAGGGGAGACAGATATATATGTCTTCTTAGAATAGAATGATGTGGTAAACCATTTTTTCCAGAACATTTGAGATAACCAAAAACAAGTTAATTAAGTTTATGCAAAAAGATTAAAAAAAATATAGAGTATAGATGGGTACACGATTCTTTTGTTGGGTTTGTGAAAATGGCAGTGATATTTCTTTTAAGTGCAGATATAACTTTGGTTTTTTTTCCATATTTACACCAAAGCTTCAGCATTTGAAAGAACAGGGAAGTTCCAGGGATGCAAAATTATTAAAAAAGAAAAAAGAGAAAAGAGAAAAAAACTGAAACCAGGAAATTATATGAACATATTGTGTGAAATTAAAAGCATTATATGATTTTTCTTGCTGCTGACTTGGCCAAATTTTTGCCAGCCATTCAAAATCAAACACCAAAGAAAAACACAAGCCAGTTGCAAAGTGTATGCAAAGAAACATGAAATGCTCAACCTACCAAGAGACCTAATAACTTGATCTGAGCATTCTTCTGTGAAATTATTCCTTCCCATGGGGCAACGAATTGCAAAGTCAGTTACATAGTCCCACCATTGCCAAGGTTTTCCACTTTCATTCGCCACTTTAAAGAAGCAAGCTTGGCGTAAGTTTTGAACAACAACATCTTTGCCATCATACCCTTTGCTGAAATCTTGCTCAGGATCTGGAGCACAGTACCTTCCATTGTTTATACACTGAGACTTGCACTGTTTGCTTAAGAGGAATGCTTCTGGGCAAAACCAAGTTATATAGTGAGGGGTAAACTGAGTGAACCCTTTCTGCTCAAGTAGCTGAGCTGCCCCTTTAAAACCCTTCAGAAAATTAATTTGACTGTCACACTTTTGCCCGCACTCATCATTGCTATTTGTCCATAACTCATACTCAACTCTCTCGTCAGGATGCGGAAGAGCCTCTCTCCAATCAAGATTTATGTTAACTGTCTCCCCATTAGAGAGAGCCTCCTTGATGCTATCCCCCAAGGATTTGCTGATAAGCGCAGAAGGAATACTAATCTTTTCCACATAATCATCATTTAAAGCATTCCCTGCTTCAGGAGTGTCCATGGTGATCAATGTTTCTGCCCTGTCATCAGCTACAAGAATAGCTGCTGCTCCACCATTCTGTGCATTCCAAGCCTTCACAGTGAAGTAGCAATCTACAGAAATGATCAGAGAAAAAAATTTACATCCAGGAGCCATTTTTGCGTGGGTGTGTGTTTGTAACAACCTATGCATTGACATATCCTCATTATGGAACCATATAATCTAAGATAAAATAGGTAACCAAACCAGAAAACATGTCCCTTTTTTTTGTGTTTCTACTTCAATAGAGTACTTGCTATATCAACTCCCATCATCCACACCCCAAATAAATAAATAAGAGACTTAACATAAACTCTGCATCCTTGACCTGAACATTGAACGCAACGTTTAGCAAATCTTTTGCAGCAAGTTCCAGTGAACTTATTACATCATATCCGGAAGACCTACTAATTAAGTTAAAACCAAAATGCTCCAAGTTATTATAAAAACGGCTATTCAGTTAATTGAATAATCTCCATGTCAGGCCATAAGTAGCATAAAAGAAAAGAAAGCAATTCCAAAACACAATATATTTAACCAAAAAAAAATAAAAAATTACCATAATCAAAATACAGCATGGAACTTGAAACAGTAACTCAGTACAAGTTTACCACCTTAAAAACCCATGTTATGCAATCAAGCAACCACTAAACAAAAACTTTGACTTTTTTTTTTGTCTCCTTTCCTGAGATTTCCACTAATTGAAGACTTTAAAAGGACTATTAAGAATCTCACCTCCACGATCAACAAGAAGAAAGGTGGGGAAGCCTCCTGGCTTGGACTGAAACGAAGCACTAACATCACTGAAGTTACTGCATCCCTTCTGATTCACCTTTGGGTACATCACAGAGCCAATCATGGTTCCTCCATACTTAGGTACCCCAAAATTCCCAATAGCACATTCATAATTACCCTTCAATTTTTCCGGAGAACTGAGTTTCAAACTGTTCTTCTCCACCACAAACTTACCCAAACAACACCCCAACAGCAAAATCCAAACACACAGCAAAAAACTCAGCTTTATGCTCATCTTTTCTCCCCGCTACAAAGTATAAACCTCTTCTGTTGCAGAAGAGAAAGATGATCCAGATCAACAAAATAAACTGAAATTCAAAGTGCAATTAATGCAGCAACTGTCACTAAAGAAGGAGACCCAGATCAGGAAAATCAAAATTGAAGCCAAAAAATGTGGCTTTTCTCGTCTATGAAGGTTTATGTTGTTCTGGGTCAACACATTGATGCGTAACAAAGGAAAAGCATCGAAATAAATGGTATAAACGTGTTCGTTACGTTCAACGGTATTTGGAATCGTCGCCTAAGAAAAAAACAAATGCAGAGAAGAGGTTTGCATTTTCGGACTATCCACATTTTTTTCTTAAATTATTCGTCAGAGATAAAGTTAAACATATTTTTTCGGAAAAATTGTTTATCATCTAAAATGACACAATTATATCCTTTCACTTTCACAAAGAGGTGGGACTTACACTTTTATTTATTTTTTTGTCAACCCTCTTTCTTCCTTTATCTATCTCTTTCTCTCTCTTAAGATGACACAACTTTACATTTTTAAAATGACACATATTTTTCCCCTATTTTTATATAGGGTTTGTGTTTGTCATTTTAAATAACAGAAAGTTATGTCATTTTAAGAGAGATACAGACACAGGAAATTTGAATTTTAAATTAAAAAAACCACCCACTTTCTCTCTCTCTCATGATTTCTGTTTTTTCTGTGTCTATCTATCTCCTAAAATAACATAACTTGTGTCATTTAAAATGACAAACACTAAACTCTTTTATATATGATTTTATGGAGAGGTTATAGTTAATACTTAATACTTAATACCTTTTTTTCTTATTAGTTGTTACTATCAAATCTTAACCGTTGATTTTCGTCAATCTAACGGCTATAATTTATTAGAATTAATAATTAATTAATAAATGTGATCCAATAAATTATAACCATTAGATTGACAGAAATCAACGGTTAAAATTTGATAGTAACAAGTAGTAAGAAAAAAAATAGTAATTATAACTTTTCCAATGATTTTATTGTTATTATTATTATGATTTATTCATATTTTATATTAGTCAGTTGATTTTTTTTCTTTCATTAATTCTTAAGTTATCTTTTAACGATCATAT
Source organism: Gastrolobium bilobum (assembly GCF_033153095.1). NCBI lineage: Eukaryota > Viridiplantae > Streptophyta > Magnoliopsida > Fabales > Fabaceae > Gastrolobium > Gastrolobium bilobum. Next base: position 72,440 of record NW_026895733.1, on the reverse strand, counting down.
GATTGAATTATTTCAAATACTAATATCCTTTAACAATTGATTTTAGCTATATTAAATCATAAAACTCCTTCAATTTAATAATTCAATAAAAAATAAATTTTGAAAATACAATATGAAACTATTTAATAAAATTGTTTTAACAATTTAACATTTTCCAGTATTTTATAACTTTTGTATAGCTTCATTTTGATATAGATAGTGATTTATATGGCTGAAAATTTAGATTTTTTGAAAAATCAAAAATCGATACAATCTAAGTCCAATAAAATTGGATTTGATCGGATTTGAACAAAATTTAAACCGAAGGATGATTAAATGATCAAACTGAAAGGATTAGATCAGATGATTTTTGCTTCAAAATTGATCAAATCCAGACCGAGAACACTCCTAGTAGGTAGTAATAGAAGTGGCTGATGGCCACCAGCGATGGCGGTGGCAGTTGGTCGGTGGTAAGGGCTGTCCTTCACATGCCCAATAATGTTCGTATGGGAAGAATATAGGGTTATAATTGGAATGAGCGGGATGTGACATTTGCTATCCTATTCTTTCCATTCCTAACCCGAGACCCCTCTAATTTATCCTATTGCAGATATGAAAAAAAGAGCCAACAATATTTGCTTATCGTATCTCTTTGGTTCACCGAGCAATGGATAAGGACAGGATATTATAACATTTCTTATCTTATCCTCCTTATCATGTCCATCAAACAAGCCCTAAGAGATTAAGAGAAGGTTCAAGACTTGAAGCAACAACAAATTTAAAATAAATACATGAACAATTGAAATTAAAAAATAGCAACTTACATCTTCAATTTCAAACATATAAATACATAATACATTGGATCAATTTGGATTTAATTGGTTTTCACCAACCAAATCGAAAATCAATCCAATCCAATTAAAATATACGATTTTTTTCGGTTTTCAATTTTTTGATTTTCAGTTAATTCGGTTATCAATTTTTTGGTTTGATAATCATGTTTTGAATCAGTTTGGATCGGTTGATGAACACCACCACCACCATCGCCACCAGCCATCACAATGTGCTACCAACCACCACCATTGTCACCGGCTACAACCACTCGCCACCATCGTTCAGTCCTTACAATTGCCCCCACTCACCAGCATCACCATCGCTACCACTGTCACCACCACCCCTAACCACCAAGCACCAATTGTCACTGTCACCACTACCACCATCCACCGCCTTCAATTAGCCACTACAATTGCCACTTGTCAGCGTCAGTGTTGCCACCACTACCACTTCTTTCACTAACCACTCTTACATGCTGCCATCGCAACAAAAACTAACACCATCGCCACTATTGCCACTGGCCACCAGCACTCCTAACTGTTGGACAAGTGGCTTCAATACTCAAAAGGGGGTGCATTGAATTTTATAAAATCTTTTCGCAAAGTTCCTCCTTTGATGTTTTAAATAATATTTCTCCAATTAAATTATTTCACAAGGAATATTCTAAGTGTAGGTACTAGTGTGTAATCAATAAATATAAGCTAGTGAATAAATAAATATAATCTAAAAATACAATTTCAAGACAAAGGTAAAGAATTCAAGGTTAGGGAAATTGCAAACTAGATGTATCCTAATTCGGTCACCACCACCGTGACCTATGTCCAGACTGAAGCTGCTTGATCAATCTTTTTCACTAACTATCAAGCTTCACGGGTGCTTGATAAACCACTACAATCTTCTAAAACTTCGGGCGCTTGGTGCCTTACAACTTTCAATACATATTTGATTAGAAATTTGGTAATCTCTCAGGTACAAAAGGTTCACTCCCCTCTCAATTTGAAGAACTAATAGGTGTATAGCTTTAAATTATACAAATTACAAGTTGTGTAAATTATACAAGTTATATAAGTTAAAGAACTAATAGGTGTATAGCTTTAAATCAAAGATGAACTCAAGAATATGTAATGATCAAAGTATGTAACCAATGAGCAATAATGAGTTTGAAGGAGTAATAATAGTTCAATAATTGATGTGTGTTGGTTCAACATTTATTACTGTAGCAACAAGTATATATAGTGGCATCTCCAACAAAAACTAATCGTTTTTAGCTGTTATTCACCTTTTTGGAAAGTATTTACTCGAGTAAATATCGAGTCTTCCCTGAGTAAATTGTTCTTTAGGGTTTCCCCGAGTAAATCCCTTGTTTTCCCTAAGTAAATAATTTACTCGAGTAAATATTCTGGTTTCCCAGAGTAAACTAGACATGTGACAAAAAAGAACATGTAACTCACTTCCTTTCAATTCCTAACCAATTTTAACATACTGAGCATATGTAATTGTACTTGAGAAAGGTGTTTGTGGGTTCAAAACACTTGAAGGCAATCTCTGTCCAATTTTTAGGGATCAAACCATGAAAACGTGCTTTCTTTCTCTAGGCAATGTCAAAATTCCATTTCCTTTAATTCAAAGATGATTCCAATTTTGTGAGCACATATAATTGGACTATGTAGATGTGTTTGTGTCCACAGATCATGTTAAGGACCTTCCAATGTAATTTTGACATGTTGAACTAAGGTTTTTACACATTTTTGATTATGCAATGATATGAATGACTTGAGCTCATGCAATGCTATATACTATACATCTTTACATATATGTTCTATGTCCTAAATATGTATTCTAATGTGATCTTAGACTTAGCTTTATGCTTTGAGACTTGAACCTTGATTTTGCCATTTGAGCCCTTGTCTTTCGTATTGCTTTCACATACATTTTGATTCTTTTTGAATATTGTTTCTCTATAACTCTTGAGAAACTTGTTTATTATCATCAAAACTTAGGGTCTCGTGGCATCATCAACTATATCAGCTTTGAGTGCGTAGCATTCACATCATCACCTTGATTCCACACTAACCACTAGGCACCAACCATCGTTGTTGTCAATCAATCGCTACAATTGTCACTGATGGAGCTATCACCACAACACATTGCCACCTGTCCCGCAACTAATACCACCATCAATTCAATCGGTCACCCACTGCATTAGCTGCCGCCGCCACCACGCACCAATGTTACTAGCCACCGACCACTAATATTGATAATCAATTTAAAACATAATTTTAAAAATTTATTTGGTAAGGATATAATTTTGAATATTTTAAAAAAATTGAAACTTATTTATGTATTTTAATATAGGGTTTTATTTATCTCAAGTAACAGCAAAATCATACTGTCTCCTGCCCTCACATCGATAAGTGAGCTACTCTCTCTTTTTTTGTTTTTTTCCTCTCACCTGATAGGTCCTGCTTTTGAATGAGTGTGCAGGAACAAATTTTTTTTTCCCGTTACTTGAGACTAATAAACCCCTATAATATATTCTATTTAAATAAAGAAATGGAATTTCGAAACAGTACGCAATTATTTTGCCATATAAAATAGGAAGAAGCCATACTTGTGTGCTAAGTGGGAAGACCGTGAAGGATCCTATGCACTTGAATTAATTAAAACTGCACAGGATCTTAGGAGGCGTTTGGTACCAGAGAATTTTTTTTTTCTTGAAATCTCAATTTTTAAAAATATAATTTTTACATTCAGTTTATAATAATATCTGAAAATTAAAATTTTAAAAAATTCAATTTCTCGAAAATCCAAAAAAATGTCGCATACCAGACACCACCTAAGATTCTTTAACTCTTCAATTTATTTATTTTTACGATAAAATATTTTAAAAAACACATAATTTAGTTAATGTTAGTCGTTAGATCACAACAGCACCAAATGATTTTTTTTTTTTTTTTTTTTATAACTTCTGTGAATCAAAGTTTGTGTTATGTGTGCTACGTGTTGAACGATGGATCGACGTCTCAACGTTTTAAAATCTAAATGAAGATTGAATTGACAATATATTTGAGTCGTGTTTTACTTGATTTCATAAGTTAAATCTATAATTAAATTCTGATTGAATCAAATAATATTCGAATTCAGAACTGAATTAATGTATAATATAATTTTTATTTGTATCTAACAACTGAAATATCGAAAAAAAATTAAAAATATAACTTATATAAAATATATATATATATATATATATATATGGAAAAAAAATTATATTATAGAAAATAGTTATCTCATATAATAATAAAAAATTACAAGTGAGATATATAGAGAAGATGAGAAATGGGACCTATCCCTCTTTTATATGCATAAAAAATTTATTTCTCCTATACAACATAAGAAAAATATAACCACATATATATATAGAGAGATATGATACTTTGACACTGGTGTCAAACTTAAAATTTTTGATTCGAAAAAAAAAAAAAAACTTAAAATTTGTCATCTGATCCGTTAACTTTCGTTAATCAACGGTTATCATTTATTGGAAATTAATAGTTAATTAATAAGTTTGATTTCCAATAAATGATAATCATTAATTGACAGAAATTAATGGTCAAATTTAGTGTTAAATTTTAATGTCAAATGATTCTATGTATATATGGTTTCGATTTTCTCAAGTGGTAGGAGAAAATTTTCTCATGTTGTAAACACATCTTATGTGGGGCCTACATCTATTAAAAAAAAAATTACACGAAAATTGAAAGATTACTAATAAAAGAAAACAACTGTCCTACGACATGAGAAAATATTTTCCCATATATATATATATATTTCCGAGCCTGGAATTTACAGGGCAAAAATAAACAATTATAAGCCTTATCCAAACCTCAAACGCAAACCAGGAAGGAATTATGAACACTTATTTTTTTTTACTCTAATTTGTTCAAAGTGGAATAAAACCAAAAAAAGTTATCTAAATCATGTAACACGCTTAATAGGGACGTGAGTATAGGGGTGTATATCAAGTACGACTTTAACTTAAATAAGATAAGTCTCTACAAAATATTTTTAGCCTAATCTGGTTTATTAATTTTGTATAGACTCAAATTATAAATTTAGTCTGACTTATATTTAAAAAACAAAAATATTAGACTAAGCTTGTTAGCTTATTTAAGTTTATTAAAATTAAAATAATAATATTTTATTATTTAAAATTATTAAAATAATAATTTTATTTATTTTATTTAAAATAAATAATATGCTATAGACTGACTTGTAACTTATAGGGCTAATATGTAAAAATAAAATAAAAAATTATGACATGCTTTTTAAATTGGCTTTTTAAAAAATCTTGGTATGTTCTATTTAAGGCTTTATTGTTTCTAAAATGAATGTCCCAAAACGACGTCGTTTTGAGTTAAAAAATTAAAAAATTATAATGAAAAAGACTATTATAACCCTAAAATAAATTATAATTACAAAAATACCTTGATTTCCGTCTCAAAACGACATCGTTTTGGGCTGACTATAGATAAGCTATCTACATTGACTGTAGAAAAAGCGAATCCTCTATTTAATTATATATAATAGATCAAATTTGGCCTAATGATCCCTATTAGGCTGCATGACCCATTTACACCCCTTATAATTTGTAAATACAACTTAAATGCTGTAAAGTATTATTAATAATGTATAGTAGCTTTTATTTATGCAATATATAAGTATTATGTTACATAATGCAATAAGACATTCCAGCTAACTCAAAAAAATGTGAAGTCCATTTCAATTTTTTTTCTCTCCTAAATGATGAGACCCATAGTGTTGATGTATATGCAACTTGTCCTTTATTTATATGAATAAACTTGTAAATAATATCAGAATAAACAGTGAACCATAGATCAATCTCTAAAAAAAGTAAAATTAGATAATAGATTATTTATTGAGTTTCAGTGTATAATTAGTTTTAAACTTCTTTTTATATTGCCTAAAAGGCTAAAATGCATCGGCATAAAAATTATGTTTATGATGTGACACCAAAAAAATTAATTTTAAGAAGGAAAAAAAATGGTACTGGTGCAAGATTGTAATAGGTCTATGTATATTAAATAAGTACTTGGGGATACGGACAGATGGTTAGCAAGTTTTAAAATTTTCAACAACAAAAAATGAAAATGAATTTTGTAGAAGTTGACAATTGAAATAAAAAATGATTATAATAATAGTAATAATAATAATGTAAGGTCTCTTGTGACCGACGTGGGCGGCAATGCTCGCAAAAAAAGAGAGGAGCATGTTTAGATCCAGAGTGAGCCATGTTAAAGACAAACAAAAAAAAAAAAAAATTTATTAGTAGACAATTTGAGATGAACAACATTGATCACGTGCTTCGATTTCATCAATGATACCTCTCATTTCACTAACATTCAATTTGCCCCCTCTCACCGTCATTAGAGTTATCTATCACTATTTTGAAGTTGTAACATAAATAAGTAATGGTTATGTGCATGATATTTAAACTATAATTATTTGAATTACATAGGGATGAAATGTTTACAGAAACCGTATTAATATTTAAACTATAAGAGCCAATATATATATTTTTTAATACGTCACAAGTATTTTTCATGGAAAGTAATTTTACTCCAAGTGAATACAAGATTAATATTTTAAACCCTTTCAAAAATGATATTGAAGATGATTGAATATATGTTCATATCCACACTTGCTCAGTTTTCATACACCAACTAAACTATCATCATTTAGTTATAGGAGTCAATATTTACATCACACTATGGTAGAAACTTTACATAAAAAATAAATTTCTAAACCGCAAGATAAATGTTTACATCATATGAATGGAAATTTTGTATAAAATTATATTAATATCTAAATCATGGGTAAATACATACAGATGAAAACTTCGTAAGAAATCCGTACTAATAATTTTATACACAAGATGAATATTTAAATCACACAAGGATACAAAATTTCAATAAAAACATATAATATTTAAATCCGAAAGGTAAATATTTACCTTACAAGGGAATGAAAAAATGATATAGAAGTATATTAATATTTAAACGATAAGATAAAATATATGCATTATATGAGGGGTTTTTTGAAGGCATATTAGTATCTAAATTATAAAAATACGTCTATGTTTATAGCACTCGCGGACCCAAGAACTTTTTCTGTAGGGGGCTAAAATTTAAAAATTTGTTTCTCTCTTCAAACATAATATATGAGAAGTCAAAATACGAAAAATTAAATATTTGTTCCTCTTTTCAACCACAATATGTGGGAGGCCAAAACCTCAATCCAGAGAACATAACTCATAAATATCTCTTTTAACTTGTTACAGAGAGAAAGAAGGAGACAGAGAGAGAGGTGGAAGATGTCACCGTAAAATCTACTATCAATTTGAAAAAACTATACATTTTCAACCTTTAAATGAACATTTTTTATGCAAAGAAAACAAAGAAAAAGAGAATAGAGCAAAGGTTTACATTTCACAAAAAATATGTACTAATTACTATAATCTAAATAGATAATTTAAAGCAGACCCCTCTTATTTCTTAACCTCTTTTTCTATTCACTCACTGTTAGCCCAACAAGAAAAAAAAAGCCAAAGATAATTTAGAAGAGACAGATTGTCAAGAAGCACAATCACCAAAACTCTTATGCCCCTCACTTCTCTCTCTGTCACGAATCATCAGAAAAGGAGAGGAATCGAAAGAATAAGGTTCATTCTTTCATAAGACTCTCGGACTTCTTATTTTTATTCATGGAAGGGAAGATTTGTGCTAACATCTAAGCATAATACAAGTTGAAATTGTAAGTTGAAACTGCAATCAGAGTTAGAGGGGTTTCAATAGATATAGGACCTGAGAATATAAAGAAGCTATATAAACTCTTTGCGGTGGAGAACACAACTTCACATTAATGGAGAGAAAAAATGGAAGTTTCTTGCATTATACTTATGTTAAAAAAAAATTTCAAATTTTCAGGGGGCGGCCGCCTACCCTAGCACCCCGTGGGTCCACCCCTGGTTTATAGGAAAAAAAAATAAAGATGGGATTATTATTATTATTATATATATATATATAGTGCGTAGGATCTTTTGACACTTCATCTGAGAGTCATTAGATAAAAAAAATAATGGTGTCACATGCTTACAAATTAAAGTCGTTGATCTTTTTTTATCTACGGGCTTTCAGATAAGATGTCAAACTTTAAATTTAACACCGATCTCAAAGGATCCTACTATACATACATATATATATATATATATCAGCAATAATAGTGTAAGGTCCCTAGTTGAAGAGAATATGGTGAAGCTAAAAGAGCACAAAAGGACATCAAATTCCATATAGATACTTTGAGCAAGATTATATTTACAAATTTTTTTGTTTATAAACTTATACAAATTACATTATATTTGATCAGTAATACACTTTTGAGTAGTGTATTACCGGTCAAACATAATGTAATTTATAAGTTTGTAAAAAAAAAATTTGTCAATATAATCCTACCGAGATACTTTTACTACCGCAGAAGTCAAAGCATAATGTCTCGACTACTTATGGTTTAAAATTTACAAAGCTATATACCAAAAAATAAAAATAAAAATTATCCGCTTGGAGAGAGGTGTAACCGGGGGGAATATATTAGCAAGAAGTTCTAGATATCATGGTGAACTTGATTAGAGATCTCAGGTTGATTATCCAACGGCATGTATTTGGCCATAATTGCTCGTGTGTCCGAATCCATATAACTCTGCCAAAATTATTTTAAAAAAAATTAACAAACAATATTAGGCTGACAATGCCCAAAATGGTAATGTTGGCAATAACAAACAAGACTCTTTAAAAAAAAAAAAAAGGAAAGCCACTTGAGCCATTAGTATATTAAAAGGCATACCTGGATTCTGTACTTGTAAAATACATATCCTCCACCAGCAGCAACCATTACGAGAATAATCATCCAAATAAAACCCCCGCTGGCCACTGATGCAGTATATTTACCTGCATTTATATGATATCACAAGAGTGAAAAATAAATTAATAAATCATTCTACTAATCTCAATACCTATGCAAAAAAATATATCTAAATAGATAATTAGAAAAGGCCGAAATAAAATGTAGAGATCTTAAGAAACTATACACAGATAAATATGACCTCAAAACTCAGTAGTCATGCAAAGAGTATCTACAACACAATCAAGATAATGAACTACTCAGTGAGTTTGGAATAGTAAACGCACTAGAATTTTCAACTTTGGTTTAAAAATGCTAGTCTGAACCTGACAAGCTTCTCCCCAAAGAAAAACTTGACATTTGACAAATAAAAACCACAAGCATCAATTTGGTGGGATGATAATGATGATGATGATTCGTGTTTTGTTTGGAAGTTATATTGAAAGACTCATTAGTCTTGGGGAACCTAAATATTTTCTGTTTGTGCTCTTTCTTTGGCAGAAATGGATTTTGAAATATGTAGAAAGGACGATGGAGCAATTACTCTGAATTCTAAAAACCAATTTACCTTCACAGTGGGTATATCCATCACCAAAAAACTTCACATTTTGTACAATAGGGCACTCACATACTCTTCCTCGGAAAGTGTCCTATAATTAGAAAAAACCTATGCAGATGGTTAAAACCAGAAGAACCGGAACCCACATGAAGTAAAAATATAATAAAACTTTTCAAATAATGTGTCTGACAAAGTTAAATTAACCAAGTACCCTGCATGCAGTAATGTTAGAAGATTTGTCCTGCCAACAACCACCATTGTTTTCCAAACACTCTTTTGTTTCCATGTCTGCAAAGAATAATCAACACAACCATTAGCTTCTGAACAAGATTCAACTTCAATGAGTCATTTGCCTCCTAGGATTCAATAAGGACCTGAAGTTAAGCAAATAGATGGTTCAGTGGTCTCTTGAAAACCTTCACATATTGCCTTGAGAACTGCTGCTCTTGATAACTTACCTGAAAGCAGTAAAAAACAAAAATTATAAAGTAGAATACATTGAAATAGCTGTCAAGACATCTAGAAAAGTTGCCTCAGACCTCTATACTGTCTGTTGTTTATAACAAGAGTAGGCAATATAGTAACATCACCACGAGAGCCTTTGCCAATCTGAAAACAAAGTTGGAACAAATGCAATACAATCATGACACAACAGAATGCCATAATTGAAAGAACAAGCCCACAAGAATACCATTAAAAAGTTTTGCATTTTAGAAAACCAACCTGTGCATCCTGGTCAGCCTTAAGAACAGGGTTTTCAACATCTGCATGAGGATCCCCAACACAGTCTTTGATCTTCTTCAGATCAACACCTGTAAAGTAAATGGGAGAAAAAGGGGAGGAGATATATATATATATATATATATATATATATATATATATATATATATATCTTCTTAGAATGTTGTGATAAACCATTTTTTCCAGAACATTTGAGAAAACCAAAACAGGTCAATTAAGTTTATAAATATATATGTATATAGAGTATAGCTGGTACATGATTCTTTTGTTGGGTTTGTGAAAATGGCTGTGATATTTCTTTAACTGCGGATACAACTTTGGTTTTGTTCCATATTTACACCAAAGCTTCAGCATTTGAAAGAACAGGAAAATTCCAGGAATGCAAAATTATTAAAAAAGAAAAAAGAGAGAAGAAAATTGAAACCAGAAAATTATATGAATATATTGTGTGAAATTAAAAGGCATTATATGATTTTTCTTGGCCAAATTTTTGCTAGCCATTCAAAATCAAACACCAAAGAAAAACGCAAGCCTGTTGCAAAGTGTATGCAAAGAAACATGAAATGCTCAACCTACCAAGAGACTTAATAACTTGATCTGAGCATTCTTCTGTGAAATTATTCTTTCTCATGGGGCAACGAATTGAAAAGTCAGTCACATAGTCCCACCATTGCCAAGGCTTTCCACTTTCATTCGCCACTTTAAAGAAGCAAGCTTGGCGTAACTTTTGAACAACAACATCTTTGCCATCATACCCTTTACTGAAATCTTGCTCAGGATCTGGAGCACCACAGTACCTTCCCTTGTTTATACACTGAGACTTGCACCGTTTGCTTAACAGAAATGCTTCTGGGCAATACCAAGTTACATAGTGAGGGGTAAACTGAGTGAACCCTTTCTGCTCAAGTAGCTGAGCTGCCCCTTTAAAACTCTTCAGAAAATTAATTTGACTGTCACAATTCGGCCCGCACTCATCATTGCTATTTGTCCATAACTCATACTCAACTCTCTCGTCAGGATGCGGAAGAGCCTCTCTCCAATCAAGATTTATGTTAACTGTCTCCCCATTAGAGAGAGCCTCCTTGATGCTATCCCCCAAGGATTTGCTGATAAGTGCAGAAGGAATACTAATCTTTTCCACATAATCATCATTTAAAGCATTCCCTGCTTCAGGAGTGTCCATGGTGATCAATGTTTCTGCCCTGTCATCTCAGCTACAAGAATAGCTGCTGCTCCACCATTCTGTGCATTCCAAGCCTTTATAGTGAAGTAGCAATCTACCAAAATGACCAGAGAAAATTTTTACATCCTTGAGCCATTTTTGCGGGGGTGTGTGTTGGTAACAACCTATGCATTGATATATCCTCAGTTTGGAACCATATAATCTTAGATAAAATAGGTAACCAAACCAGAAATTTGGTGGTTCTACTTCAATAGTGTACTTGCTATCTCTACTCCCATCACCCACACCCCAAATAAATAATTAAGAGATTTAACATTGTAGAGAACTAATGCTTAATGGATGAGGGCTTTTTAATGATTTATATTGTTCTTTAATATGCTTCCTCACACGAGAGTCCATTGGGCTTGAGGCTCTGATACTATGTAAAAAAATCAATTCAATTCAAAAACTTAAGTGACTAGATGAGGGGCGAGTGCTTTTTAACGATTTATATTATTGTATAATAAAGATAAACCCCGCATCCTTGACCTGAACATTGAACGCAACATTTACCAAATCTTTTGCAGCAAGTTCCAGTGAACTTATTACATCATATAGGGAAGACCTACTAATTAAGTTAAAACCAGAATACTCCAAGTTATTATAAAAACGGCTATTCAATTAATTGAATAATCTCCATGTCATGCCATAAGTAGCATAAAAGAAAAGAAAGCAATTCCAAAACATAATATATTTACGGAAAAAAGAACATGAAACAGTAGCTCAGTACAAGTTTACCTCCTTAAAAACCCATGTTATGCAATCAACCAACCACTAAACAAAAACACCTTTTTTTTCCTTCCCTGAGATTTTCACAAATTGAAGACTTTTAAGAGTACTAATAAGAAGCTTACCTCCACGATCAACAAGAAGAAAGGTGGGGAATCCACCTGGCTTGAACTTAAACGAAGCACTGACATCATTGAAGTTACTGCATCCCTTCTGATTCACCTTTGGGTACATAACAGAGCCAATCATGGTTCCTCCATACTTAAGGACCCCAAAATTCACAATTGCAGATTCGTAAGTTGTTGGAATTAATGAATGAATTAATGTACAATGATCCATTGGTTATGAATAAGAAGTGGGTTAATAAAGAAAAGAGAAAAAGGGAAGATGAAGAGGTGTGTGGGTTTCAACAAGTCCCACATTGGACAATTAGTAGGAAATGGGAGAGTATATAAGCTTCCACTTCCCTCTCTTAGATTGGCCCTTGGGTCACTACATGTTTTATGTAGGGGGAGAGCTAGGTGAGCATTGGTTCACCACGCGCCGCCGCCGTCCGGCCGGCTCGGATCGGTTCGGTTCGGTTCATAGTGTGTAATAAAAAAATAATTTTTTATTAAATTATTTTTTAATATTTTGTCCAAAAAAATTTACCGTTCGCCGGTCGCACCCGTTCGCCGCCGACGACTGTTCATCGTGACCGGTCAGTGTCTATTTATAGACACTGACACCTTCAGAAATCTATCCAGTTTTTTCCTGCACTTAAACTCTGCCGGAATTTTTCTTCTTCCGGTTTTGCATACTGTTGTTCATCCTCCGGTGTGACTTCCTCTGGCATTTTGTTGTGTTCGTTTGGGCTGTTGATTGGTAGTGCCACCATTCTTCAGACGAAATCCGTTCTATCCTGGGAGACAAGTGTCCATCAACCTTAGGCATCAGTGAGGGGGCAAATTGTCTTAAGGAGACACGTTCTGTGGGCTCGGATTTAATTCCTCTTATACTGCATATATTCATCCTTTCATTCTGTCTGTTTCATCATTCTGCCACTGACAAGTAAGTCTGTTTTTATTATTTTTAATTACACAGTGATAATCCTGATCATCTACCTCCTCTGCTTTATACATGGGTTCAAATCTGTTAGTGATATAATATCACCCACTGTCTTCAATAACATAAGTACCCTTCAATTTTTCCGGAGAACTGAGTTTCAAACTGTTCTTCTCCACCACAAACTCACCCAAACAAGACCCCAACAGAAAAATCCAAACACACAGCAAAAAACTCAGCTTTATGCTCATCTTCTTGCCCTGCTACAAAGTATAAACCTCTTCTGTTTAGAAAGAAAAAAACTTGAAGCCAAAATATGTGGCTTTTCTTGTCTATGAAGGTTTATGGTGTTCTGGGTCAGCACATTCATGCGTAACAAAGGAAAAGCATCGAAATAAATGGTATAAATGTTTCCGTTAGTTACGTTCAACGGTATTTGGAATCATCTACTAAGATAAAACAAATGCAGAGAAGAGGTTTGCTTTTTTGGTCTATCCATATTTTTAAAGTTATTTTTTCTTAAATTATTCTTAGGGGCGGTTATTCTTAAGAGATAACGTTAAACATATTTTTATATATATAAAAAAAAAAATTACACCGTAGATAAATTATTTATTTTCAAAATAATGTCATTTTAGAATTAAAAAAATTTAAATTATAATAAAAATTATTATAATTCTGAAATAAATTAAAATTATAAAAATAAATTAATTTTCGTCCCGAAACAATATCGTTTTGGGCTCAGTGCAGATAAATTATCTGCATTGATTACAAAAAAAAAACAAATCCTTTTTATATATAGGTGAAGTATTTCTTCAATCGTTAGAGATAAATTATCTCTAATGGCCCCCAAAACAACGTCATTTTTAATTAATGAAGGGTTTTTCGTAATTTTGTATATTTTTTTATCATATGAGTTTTACAGAAACACCCTTCATTAATTTCTCTAAAATTACATAAACACCCTTCATTAATTCAAAACAACATAATTTTAGAGGTTACTAGAGATAATTTATCTCAAGCGACTAGAGAAATACTTCACCCTTTATATATTTATAGTTTTATGCGAGAGATTATACTTATCATCTATTTTTCCTTATAACTTTTTACAATCATTTTTATTGTTGTTGGATCAAAATCAAATCAATAGTTCTCATTTGATGTCATTTTATAACTGTTGATTTGATTTTGATATAATGACGTTAAAAATGGATGAAAGACGCTGTAAGGAAAAATAAGTTGTAAATAAAATTTTCCTCTAATTTTATTAATATTATTTAAGGGAAGGCAAAAAAGTTTAAATATTGCTTTTTAATAAAAAATTACAAAAACATAGTCGTTTTGAATGTATTTATAAATGTATAGCACTCAAACACGCTCCACAGGGGGCGTGACAGTTTAAAGAGAGACATGCCCCACAAAGGGCGTGTTCTAGGAGAGAGAAACATCCATTAATTCAAATCTCTCGCTTACTACTAAATGTCTATTAATTCTTAGACTATTTAGAAACCTCAAATTTTAACATTCACAGATGTCCTTTAATTGTCCTTGATCAGATGAATTCGGAGTTTTCTGGTCGTTCGGTGAAATCACATTTTTAAGCTGTTATGTGCATTGTGGGCACGCTTCTCTAAAAACCCTAATTTAATTCAATTTTTACAAAAAATCATAATTCCCAGTCTTATATACCATTTATGACTTATTTCGAAACCTTGAGCTTAAAATTCATTTGGCAGATTTTACGATGCAACTGCACCGCAGTATTTTTACCCGATAAAAACATTATTCATCAATTTTTCATATTCATCAATTTTTTAGAAACTTACCTAACCACTCAATTTTTCGTTCTGAATCCATTTCCAAGGTTAGTTTTTCCATTTGAAACCTTCTACTCAAATTTTCTTTCCTAGGGTTACGTGTTTTGCAAATTACCGTTTTACTTTTTTTACGTATTTTGACTCCAAATTCAGGATTTTCACTAATCCTACCCTTTAATCCATATTTTAAAATATAATAATATGTTATAGAATTATGAGGTGTTATAAAACCCTAAGGAGTACATACATGGCCGAAATGCATAGGTGGTGAAATTAGGGGTTTTACTTGTCTTTTGACATACTTTTTTTATTTAATCAAGTCCTTTAAGTCTTTCGTCCCCAAAGGTACCATGTTTATTAATTTTAACCATTAAACACTCATTTTAATAGCTAGGGCAGAATCAAAACATGTGATTTTTAGGGTTCTTAATTCATCAACTTCAAGAACAACTCACACATAAACCAAAGGTGGCACTTTCTCTAACAAGTCTTCATCTTTCTTGATTAAGACATCTACCAACACATTTAGACATCAAGACACCATTTTTAATAATTTACAACATCATCATCATCATAATCTCATCATTGCCGAAATGAAAAGTGGGGAAAAAAAGGTTTGGAGTCATCTTTTCCATGGATCCAAGTCTTACTTCTTCAAGATGACTCATTTAGTTCAAGCTCCAACCTTTACTTACTAAGAATGCTTCTTTTTCACCAAGAACACACTTTCATAAGATATTCAAGGATTTAGAACCAAGAACATAAATTTAAAAGAGTAAAGGTAGGGTTTTTCAAGAAGAAAATGTAAGGAACTTACACTAGAAACTCAAAGAATGACCAAAGTAGGAGTGTTCTTCAACAAGGAGCTTCAACCACCATTTTTTGCCATAAAAGGAAGGAATATGCAGCTGCTATATGGGAAAGTTTAGCCACGAAAATGGAGGGTCCAAGGGTCAAGAACATAAGCTTTCAAAAGTTCAAGGCTAAGGAACAAGATTTGTGAAAAGTGTTTTGTATTTTGATGAAGTTTAAGTGGTGAAATCTTAGAGAGAAGGAGGAGAAATTTGAAAACTCAAACATAGAGAGAGAGGGGGCTGTTGGGCTGCTGATGAGGGTGAGGAAGAGGGTCTCCTTTTGTTTTTAGGATTTTGCCATGACACTCAAGTGGCTTTTTGTCATTTAGTGACACCCGGTGTAATTTTTTCTTTGAACTGTTATCAAATTTTAACCCGAAAACCTCAAAGATCCCAACTTTAAGTAATTAATACTAAGTAATTTTTCTTTGATGAGAGAGACACACCCCACAGGGGGGCGTGACTTGCGTGGCAAACTTGCCCAATCAGGGTGTGAGTGCCCCAATTCTTCCCTATTTCAACCCCTATCCTCTTTCCACACTCTTCACAACTATTCTCCATCATCAATCCATACTCTTTTACATAAATTTTTTTACCTGTTTATTCATATTCTGTTTTGTATTTTTCTTTAATATTTTTAAGAATGAGTTCAAATTCTGATTTTATTTGTGTTGTTCTATATTATAAGGGTAGGAAAATGGACGGTCGTCGCGGTGTAATTTTTGAAGGCAAGAAAATGCCATCATGTATTAAGCGAAACTCAACAATTGTTGAATTGCATCAGAAAATTCGCCAAAATTTAGGTCTCGAAGATAACCACTCAATCACTCTGGTCAAGGCAAGATTATGGCAATCTGAACAATACATTAGTTTGCAAGTGGTGGATGACGAAGATGTAGATATGGTAATGGAAGAATTCTTGAACCAGTCTATAAAAGATTTCTTAGAGTTGTACGTGGATATTGCTAGAGCGAATGATGTTGTTTTACCTATGAGGTCAGTTGCTTGCAATTCTCCCCGTAATACATCATCATTTGCTGCTCCAGTTGTTAACATGTCTGGAAAAATGAACATGACCCTAATAATCACAAAATGTGCATCCTAGTGTAACACCTCACCTCATCAGGATCCTGGGTAACTGGACCCCAATAGGCATACAATCTATCCAGGTATGGAATATGTAGATCGCCACCAAATATGTCTTCGCCAACAATGGGCGCATGACCAAAAACCTGCTAACACTTGGCAGACCAATCCAAAGTGGTATGTACTACTTGCCCGTCAGTAGGCAAGCCAAGTATACCAGCCATGTCCTATAATGTGATCGTCATCTCTCCCTGCGTCATATGAAACGTATGTGTCTTTGGTCTCCACCTCTCGACCAAAGCACTAATAAGGGCGCCATCCATGTGAAATACAAACAACAATTGTCAATTCATATGTAACCACTTCAATAATTTATAAAAATTAGTGTAACCACAGTCTGGTTCATTACTTTATAAATTGTCTTAAGAATACAGATACTTCGAGATCGCTCTCAAGGTATCCTATGGTTATCCCAAAAGGACTATATTGAAAATATTTTGTATAGCTTTGGCATGAAGGATTGTACATCAGAAGATATGCCCATATCTAAGGGAGATAAGTTTAGTCTCAGTCAATGCCCCAAAGGTAAGCTTGAGATGATGAAAATGACAAAGGTACCTTATGCTTCGGCAATATGAAGCCTTATGTATCCTCTGGTTTGTACTCGCCCTGATATAGCATTTATAGTGGGAGTATTAGACAGATACTTGAGCAATCCAGGAGTGAATCATTGGAAAGCGGCTAAGAGGGTTATGCAGTATTTAAAGAGAACAAGAGATTACATGCTCACATATCGGAGGTCAGATGAATTGGAGATCATCGGGTATACTGACTCCGATTTTGCTGGATGCCAAGACAGTAAAAGATCCATTTCAGGTTATGTTTACATGTTAGCTAGAGGAGCTATTTCTTGGAAGATTGCTATGCAGACACTCGTAGCTTCCTTTACTATGATCGCTGAATTTGTAGCTTGTTTTGAGGCATCCGACAATGGAGTATGGCTGCAAAATTTTGTCACAGGGCTGCGTATAGTAAGTGGTGTTGCAAAGACACTAAAGATTTATTATGCCAATAAGTCAGCAGTGTTGTACTACAACAATAACAAAAGCTCTTCAAAATCGAAGCACATCGATATAAAGTTTCTGGTTGTTAAAGAAAGAGTTTAGAGTGGTCAGATTTCTATAGAACACATAGGGACAAACTCCATGCTTGTGGATCTGCTTGCTAAAGGCTTAGTGCCTAAGGTCTTTCATGAGCATACTGCTCATATGGATTTTTTTTTGTTTGATGACATTATGATTTAGTTGGAGTTCTTTATAGTTGTGTCCTATGTAAAAATATTTATATGTTTGTTTTCTACAGAAAAATTTTTTTGATGTTATTTTCCCTTTGTATGTACTTGTGTTTCTGCTTTGTGTATGCAGAAAATTAAGGATTGATCTCATAAGGACTAAAGTTGGACTAGTTGGAAATAGGCATGGTAGATATCGCATTGCATGTAATTAATTTGCATGTCACTCATCCATACTTGATCTATGTCCTTGAATATATTGGTGTGATGACCATGAAAGGTTTAGTTACGCTTGAGTATGACAAAAACTGCCATGATCTCATATTGATATAGGAGACGGACCAGATTGTATCTGAGGAGGAATCTAAGGATAAATAGCATATAATTGTGCACTAAATATATATAATATAATTATCTCAAGTCAATGTGTATCTCAAGTAGAAGATTGTTAGAAAATTATATTTCCTAATATATTTGTAGGCTGCATATTATATTAATAATTATATTGGCTAAATTAAAGTGATCAAATAAAGATGTGCAAATAGATTCCTAAATAAGTGTGAGACAAATAAGTGAATATCAGTGTTGGGCCAAGTAGGTATAATAGGAGTTTACTGGCCCAACAATAAAGAAAACACTATAAAGGGTTATAATCTCCAATATCTCAAATAACAACTCTAATTTCTCTTTCTCATCAAGAGAGACAATATACTAAAGAATAAAGATAAAGTCTATCTGATTGAGAAACACTGCATACCCCAAAGGAGATCAAAGTTATTCCGCTATTATGAAGACATGTATGCCTCCACCTTTCTGTTAATATTACTTTATAATTTAGTATGATGGATCTTGATTTACAGGTAATGATTATCACCATAAGTTTTGAAGGAATTAATATTCCAACAACAATTTTTTTGTAAAAATATAAAAGTAATCCACATTCACCTCTACTCTTGCAAATCTAGAAACTTTATGCACCGAATTTGCCCCTTGACCTTTAATTTATTCAAAGATGAATAAAGTGAAAACAGTTATCTAAAGCATTTATACAGGCTTAATAACTAATAAGGTTGTAAATACAACTTAAATGCTAGGGGTTTGCATTTGTCATTTAATATGACATTGCAAACTTTCTTACACATACAATATTTTGTGAGGCCCATATTTTCTGAAGAAAAAAGAAAAAAAAGAAATCTCGGCTCGCAAAACGAATCTCTATAACATTACACAATCATTTTTCTTACAACATAACTCTTATAAATCCCGTAAAGTATTATCAATCATGTATAGTTGTTTTTTTAATGTGAATAAACATATAAATAATATCAGAATAAACCTTGAACAATGGACCGATCTGAACAAAAAGTAAAATTTGAAACATCTTAGATATATTTATTGAGCTTCAGTTTATAATTAGTTTTAAACTTCTTTTAATGAAAACAAATATTTATTTTTTAAAAGGATGGTCATTTTAAATAAAATTAATATTTTTAAAAAAATTAAATTTTTTAAAAAAACTTATTTTTTCTCTTGATTTTTATTGTGTATTTCTTTTTCTCACTTAAAAAAACAAATATCAGGCTATCAAAAAAAACAAAAACAAACATCAAACCTCTTTTTATTGCCTAAAATGCATCGACATAAAAATAACGTTTGCGAAGTGACAAAAAAAAATAATTTTAAGAATAAAAAAAAGCATATAATAGTTCTATCTATGTATATTAAGTGAGTACTTAGGCATACGGACAGATGGTTAGCAAGTTTTAAATAGCTCAAAAAAAATGAAAAAGAATTGTGTAGGAGTTGACAATTGAACTAAAAAGTAGTAATAATAATAATAATGTAAGTCTTGTTGTGACCGACGTGGGCGGCAATGCTCACGAAAAAAGGGGAACATGTTTAGATCCAGTAGACATGAAAGTGAGCTGGGCTGGGTCAAGTTTTATTCTGAAAAGTCTAAGTCTACGTTAAAAAATTTTAATTTGGCCTGACCCAAACTTAGTATGAGTCTAACTGTTAGCCCGGTTTGGCCCGTTTATAAAAAAACAAATAGCCTGGCTTGGCCCGTTAACCTGTTAATTTTTAACTTCCAAACAGAACCATGAATCAACTTTACAAAGTACTCAAATTCAGTTGCTACACCAAAAATCATAATTTCAACGTCCAAACAGAATCATGAATCATAACAAAACTCATACAATATGCACTTAAGTCATTTTCGAAAGCAAAATGCTCAAACTAAATAACATATATTTCATCAGATCCAATAAACAAATCCATACTATGTAAATTAAAATAACTACATGAATCCAACAAACAAATCATGATGCTAGTAGTAAGTATAACTCTCCCAAAAATCTTTTAATATATTTATATATACAATCTAATATATTGAGATGTTGGTTCCTCTTATATAAGAAATAAAATAAGATTTCTATTAAAATATAATCGAATATAATTAAGTTATAAATAATTGCAATTGATTAAATTTATATCTTTTGTTTTTTCTTCAAGACATACTTACTCTATTTTATTTTATTTAAAATAAATAGTACAGTATAGGCTGACCTGTGGGCTTATAGGTTCGACCTTTTGAAAGTGGGCCTACGTTTTTTTATTAAACAGGCTTTTTTAAGACACAAGTCCGGCCTATTATACAAAATATATTAAGTCTGATCTGATCTGATGTAGGCCCCTGTAAACCGACCCGGCTCAGTTTCACCCCTAGTCGACATTAAGATGTAATACCACAGCCATGTTAAATGAAAAAAAAAAAAAAAAAAACCTACCTCTGTGACTTATTAATTGACAATTTGAGATGCACAACACTGACATTGATCCCGTGCTTCGATTTCATCAATAATACCTCATTTCACTATTTCCCCCAACACTCATCGAAGTTATCTATCATTATTTCGAAGTTGTAACATAATAACGGTTAAGTGCATAAAAAAATCACATCTTATCACCAAATTCGTGAATTAATTTATAAAGAATTGTTTTACCTAATCTAAAGAATCGATTCAACTCAAAATTTTAAAGAATTAAATAATAATTTTTTTAATAGTTTATATTATGAGTTCACTTTTTCTACAATCACTACAGATAAATTATATGTAGTAAGTTCAATATGACGTTATTTTGAGACGAACATTATAGTATTTTTATATTTTTAATTTATGTCAGGTTATTAGAATCTTTATAATTATAATTTCTTAATATTTCAATCCCAAAATAATGTCGTTTTGAGAGTAAATGCAGATAATTTATCTGTAGTAACTGCAGAAATATTTTTCTGTTTATTAATTAATAAAAAAGTCTGGTTTGTCGGATTTATATAGGAGGCAACTTTTTCAAGAGCATTTTTTTCATTTACGGGATTCAAACTCGACTACTAATTAAAATGAATTATCACTTAAACGATGATTTTATTGGTAAATTGTTATTTGTTTTTACTTAAATGAAAAAGTAATTATTGAAAAGGGAGGCAATGGGAGAGTTACCTTCTATAATTGATCCGATAGTACTCAAACTGAATCAGTTGGGTAAGGGAAAAATCAACTCATATATCTAAAAAAATGGAGTTTTGTATCTATAATTATTTTATATTTGACTCTATTAACAATTAAGTGTTTATAATTTATAATATGGTACTGAACTATGAAGCATCGATACTTCAAAAATCCTGACGTGTCGTGTCCGACACTTTCCGACACTCTCGGACACTTCGACACTCCCCGACACTCCAACACGCGTTATAGAAATTTAAAAAAAGGTTCAAAGGTTGTGTTGCGTTGAGTTTTTAGTTCCAACTATTAGATTCGTTAGATTACGATTATTATTTTATTGAGTTTAATATAAATATTTGGGATATCTTATTTTTTTTGCAAAAATTATGAATATTATAAGTTTAGATTCATTTTTTTGTTGAATTATTGAATATTAAATTAAAAATATTATTTAATATCAAAACGTGTCCTAACGTGTCGAAATCTAACATTTTTTAGAATTAACATGTCGGAGTGTCGTGTCATATCGTGTCACGTGTCCCGTGTCGGTATCGTTGCTACATAGCTACTGAATATGAATCAAATTTGTTTTATTGTGCAATAGTTAAAATTTTGTTATCTCATGTAATTATATATATAGGGCCGGGATCATTTTACGCCAGTGTAAATTACATTCTCAATCCTGATCGTTGATCCTATTTATATCTAACGGTTCTGATTTATTAGATATTTGAGTCATTAAATGCAATAAAATCAATGATTTAGATTTAGTATAAGACTTCTTAGTCTTACACCGACGTAAGAAAATATCCTACGCTATATATATATATATATATGATAAAATCATTTCTACAGCCATTTTACGTACAACAATGACAGGTGTATGGTTATGATTCTCCACATTTAATATTTTTATCTTTTGCATGGTTATGATTCCCCGCATTTAATGCCTTCACGTATATATATGGCAAGTATTTAATTGATGCATGTACAGCAGCTGCAGAAATGTAAATCCCTATATATATATATATATAGGTTATTTTACCTATCTTTTTTCATGCATATCTTGCCTACCACTCTCCAATACCGTTAGATCAGAATCTCAAGAGTAGAAAGAAATGATAAAGGTTAGTTGAAATTCTGATCAAACAGCGTTGGAGAGTGGTAGGCAAGGTAAAAATGAAAAAAAAAATTGGTAGATCCCTCTATATATATATATGTGGCAATATTGTTTGTCATGTGACTGTATATAAGGTTTTGTCCAGTCACCCTCTTATAACTATGTAACCTGAAGAATAGATAATTATAATATTAAAGTTGATTTTTTTTCTCTCTTCACAAACTTTTCAAAATCTTGTCGGCTGACGTGGAGAGAAAAAGAAAAGAAAAAACAACTTTAATATTATAACTATGTACTCCTGAGAGTAGATAGTTATAAGGGGTGACTAGACACAATCTTGTAGATACAAGATATGCTTTGATGATAACAAAATGGCAACAATAAAAAAAGAAGAGCATTGATCAAGAGCAAAAAGCATCAACCATATGTGGATATTGAAGATGTATGATGCAACCACACAAGAAGAGTAATGTCATATCAAAGTGGCAAGATCATTGGATCAAAAGCAACAAGGAATAATTAGAAGAGCAACACCAAGATCAAAGACAACAAACTATAGACAACATCTAAGAGAAGCTCAATATCATAACCATGGTGAAAAATGATCAAAACCAACAAAGTGTCAAGCATTGTCATATTCAACAAGTCAAAGCATCAAGTTCAAGAAAAGATCCAAGACACAAGACATGAAGCTAAGTCTAAAATCATATTTAGAATATATCTTAAAGACTTAAAGTATATGTGAGGGTATATGATAGATTGCATTGCATGAGCTCAAAGTTTTTCTCAAAGTAAATGTGTTTTCCAAATTGCATAATCATAACGTTTATATACTTGAAAGAAATTTGAAAAATTCATGGAAAAGATCCTTGACATATTTTATAACTTCAAAACATATTTATCAAGTCAAGATCTTTCACAAAAAGTAGTTGGAAGCAAGCTAGAACACATTTGAACTTAAAAGTTATTGCTTAATTTCACTGCTTCCTTCCATTCAATTTTTCGTATCTAATATGATGGATTTGGATCTTGCGTTCTTCATAAAAGTTATAGATCTCTCTTTTATCTTTCCAACGAGACTAAGATCACATCAATCCGACAAGTATAACTCAAATTATGGCCAAAATACGAAACAGTGTTCTTGTTGTCAAGTTGGGAATCGATTACCACTGCAACAGATCCCAACGGCTATAAAACGGATAATTTTTCAAAAATGATCCCAACGGCTATAAACAGCTATAAAACGGCTAGTTTTTCAAATGAGATCCCAACGGCTATAAACGGCTAGTTTTCAATGAAAATACTATATATGCATTCCCAATGACTAAAAAACATTGGACATCATTTCTACACATGTTAAGCATACTTTGAGAGCTTATACACTATCACTTGCATATTCTTTCATATCTTTCAAAGATCAAACATATTTGAGCTCATATCTTGAAAATTCATATACTCATACATAGTGCTTCAAGTTGTATATCCACACTTTGAGAGTGTACATTCATTTCTAAATATTTTCCTCCTTGTATTCTTGAGTTGAAATGGTTGTGAGACCCATTGTTTGAGAGGTGGTCAAATACCTAACTAAATTTGGAGTGAATTGTAAGGTTACCAAGTACCCGTAAACTTGGAGATTGTAAGGTATCCAAGAACCCGAAATTTTGGAAGATTGTAAAGGTTTGTCAAGCACCCGTGAAGCTTGACCACTAGTGAAAGAGTTGATCGAGCGGCTTCAGTCTGGACGTAGGTCACAAGTGGTGGTGACCGAACCAGGATATATTGTGTTTACAATTCTCTAAACTCTAAACTCTTTATTTTTAGCACTTTAATTGCTTCTCTGATATCTTGTATGTGCTAGTATAAGTTCTATAATTGTGATATATTATATATTATGGATTGTCTGAATATATTGATTAGCTTTCTACATATCAAAGTTTGCTTGAAATGATTTTTTAGAAACTAGAAGGGGGCTTTTGCGAAAATCTTGTAATACTCAATTCACCCCCCCTCTTGAGTATGGAAGCCACATTCCTAACAAATCTTATGTACAATTATTGGACATCCGATAGACCCTATATATATATGAGAAAAATATTTCGCAAGCAGCTTGAGATATATTTATCTCCATCCATCCAAAAATTACGTCTTTTTGTTTATTTATTTTATTATATTAATTGATTCACCTTTGAATGGTTATATGATTCCCTTTTTCTCTCTCTTTTTTTATCACCATCGATCCTTCTTTATGGTTATAATTTAGTAGCCGGAGATAAAGTTATCTCAAGTAACTTGAGAAACAATAAGCCCTATATATATATATATATATATATATATATATATATATATATATATATATATTGACTTCAGAGTAAGACTTACAAGTCTTCATCTTAACCGTTGATTTTTGCTCATCTAACGGTTATAGTTTAGGAAGTCATATTAATAATTAATTATTAATTATACTACAAATGACGACCGTTGATTTTCGTCCATCAACAGCTGAGGTGGAGACTGGAGAGTATGTCAAAAGAATCACCCCTTATATATATATATATATATATATATATATATATATATATATAGAGAGAGAGAGAGAGAAAGAGATATATATATATATATATATATATATATATATATATATATATATATATATATATTTCAAAAGAATCACCCCTTATATATATATATATATATATATATATATATATATATATATATTGTACAAGATATTTATTTAATCTTTTGTCTAAACTCCGCGTTTAAAATTCTGAATTTGCCCTATCCTTAAGGATAGCATACAACAGTTATAAAACCATCTCTAGATTCTTCAAAAAAAACGTTAAGCTTACTTGAACCAGGGAAATCACCAAAAACCTTCTCCCATAATCAAATCCAAAATGAAGGTATATGCACCCTTGTTGTACATTAAATTTATATCAATGAACAACATGCAAATATGAAATAACCACGTATTTTATGATAAATAAATATTTTTACATCTTAAAACATATGTTATTTATCGTTTATTTTTTCGTCATTCGTTGATATAAAAAAAAGTTGTGTATATAGCATATGCTATAATCTGTTCCCTTCCTGTTGTGACGCATATGTATTGCTTGTATATTCTAACACCTTTTAATCAAACACCATGGCTAGTGAATATTTAATTAGGTCACTAAGTCCCTGCTTTCAATTTGACTTTTGTGGCATATTAGGTAGCATGCATATAGTATATATATACATGAATTCCGTATGACTCAAACCCCACGGACTCAAGTTTAGTGTCCATTATATCATTCCCACTATAGAGAGGAGCAGTGGCAATAACTATAATTAAAAATTATCTCATAATGCATTATTCATTTTCTTATATACCATTCTGCTTTCCATGGCATTCTCGATCTGAGAGAAGAGCCCAATATAAAAAGGCACCTCATTTTATTCAGGGTTACCAAACCAACCCCTAAGGCCAAATCTTCTTATTTATTGCTTCATCACTGAGAAAGATGGAAGTGCCTGTTTATATGGATACCATATTGATCCCTTTGAGTCTTTTCATTACGCTAGGTTACCATGCCTATCTCTGTCACACCATCAAGAACAAACCTTCACATACAAGTTATGGAATCAATAAGCTAAGGAGGACAGCTTGGGGTCTCAACTTAAATCAGGTAGCCATTGTGTGTGATTAGTTGCATATACATGCTTATTCATGAATTGGGTTAGTGGTGGAGGGAGCTAGACACTAGTATTAAAAACCTTTAATTGTGAGCGTATAGATAATGATTGTCCCTTCTAAATTTATATGAGGTTTTTTTGTCTTCAAGATAAGATTAAAAAGTTTTATTTTTTATTTTAGCGGTTGATTTTTGTTCATTTGATGGTTATAATTTATTTGAAATTAATAATTATTTGATATATATAATTCAATAAATTATAGCCGTCAAATGAACGTAAACAAACGGCTGAAATGGAAAATAAGACCTTTTAATTTTATACTAGAGTTAAAAGATCCTGCCTTAATTTATATATATTTTTATTTTTTTATATAGTTAGATAATATTTTTATTTTTTAATATAGTTCGATAAGGTTCCATTTTTCTGCAACTTTGGCAAAAAAATTATCTGTCACAGATACAATTCACCAGGATCCGACGTCGGATCCTCGTAAAAATATGTCTGTGGTAGATAAATCTTTCTGCCGCAAAGACAAAAATACTTTTACCTTAGATAATTTTTAAAAAGTAATATATGTTACAATTTGGTCCCATTTTACAAAAATAAAATTTGCTCTCTCATTGAATTGGGTAATAGGAGCTTCAATGTTCCTTAGATTTGGCTTGTTAACGGTGCAGGGTGATGATAAGAAGGCTATGCTGATTGTGCAAAGCATGAGGAACACTCTTATGGCCACCATATTCACAGCTTCAATAACCATTCTTGTTAACATAGCTTTGGCAGCTCTAACCAACAACTCCTACAATGCAAGCCATTATCTCTTTAGCAGTGAATTTTTTGGCTCAAAGTCAGATAAAGTCTTTGTTTTGAAGTATGGCTCTGCATCAGTTTGCTTGGTGATTAGCTTCTTATGCAGTTCTATGGCCATAGGATTTCTGATTGATGCCAATTTTCTAATGAATGCTTATGGGGACTTCTTGTCTGGGGATTATACACAAAGTATATTAGAAAGAGGGTTCACATTAGCTCTTATTGGCAATAGGGTGTTCATAATTGCTCTTCCTATGATGCTATGGATGGTGGGTCCAGTGCCAGTGTTTTTATCCTCCTTGGCGTTGGTTTGTGTGTTGCGTGAGTTTGATTTTGTATGTAAATTCCCACAAAGCCATAAACAATGTATCAATGTAAAATAGCATAGCCAGGGCAATATATACCCTCGAGAAGTTGAGATTTTAAAAAATTGAGTTGAAATTTTAATTGGGGTTGGGTAAAGATGATTTTTGCTCTAATTTGAGCCATGTTCAATTTGAGCCCATGTATGAATTTATGGATGATTTGATAGTTAATGGTATCTCAAGTCTATGCAACTAATCTGAAAGGCCCAAAAGCATCAAGTCATGCTGGAACATTATTCCTAAATATAAGATCAAATCTACACCAAAAAATACACACCCACACATAAATGTATAAGATGAAAGCGATGCTCCAATTGATAGTCCAACTTTATTTTTGCCTCCAATAGATTTTACTTTCTGCTTTCTTCCAAAAAAATACTGTTTTTTTTTCTTCTTCAAAAATCACAAGTGACTAATACCCACTTCTGCATTTGCTTGGCCAAGGTTACACAGTTCTGGGTTTGTTAGTAAAATATAAAAAAATTATTGACGAAGCTTCACTTATTAGGTTAAGTTCTTAGGTGATATAATTGTGTATTATAGTATTAGAGCCTACACGATCATAAGATTTAGAGTTGGATCCTTATCACTTTTATTTTCTGGTAAAATTAAGTCAGCACAAAATAGGAAGAAAAAAAAAAAAAGTCTGCGCAATATTCACATTTCAAATTCAAAGAACTCTTATGTAATAAAATGTGCTAGAGGAATATAAAAAATTATTAATGAATCTTTCCTTATTAGCTTCAGCTTTTAGGTGAGATGTGCGTGGTTTTTACATCATAAATAAAATCTGTTTAAGAAGTTATTTTGTTAATTAAGTCACGTCCGGTAGTTAAAATAGTGAGTCTTTTTTTTTTCACTTTCTTTTTTTGGAGTTACCCAACCCTAACTATCTCTTTGAGACGAGTTGGCTCCCTCCGGTATCCCCACGAGCTTCGACTCTTTGAGCCGGCTATGAGACTAATTCGGAGTGCGGGGGAACAGTGATGGCTAAAGGTTCAGCCCCCTCCCCAAAAATGCATTCAGTGGGAATCTTTGTGAGGGTTAGATCATGAATAATAGTGTTTTTTCATATCCTTGACTTACTAATTAAAGTTTTGTTATAATTAGTTTGCTACCACTTTAATCTTTGTGAGGGTTAGATCCCACTCCCAGTCCCACTGCACCTCCTTGTCATTATTCTCCTTTCTGTATATGACAATTACCCTTTGAATTTGCTTCCAAAATTGATTCAGAAGAAAGCTAATCAGGCTCGGCAATAATAATAATACAGTTTTGTAGTACCAAAACACTGTGTTGATTACCAAGTACATAAGATTGAAGATGTTACTATTTTTTCTTGCAAAGAAGTTATGAAACATGACATCAATATTTTATTATTTATTTTGTAAATATATGACATCAATATTTAATTGGGTGATTAAGACAATCATTACCTGCTTGGCCCATGAATGAGAGTGGGTTAACTGGTCAATTGCTCTTGTAGTGTGGTCCATGTATTTCATAAGACATTATATTTATCAACATATTAAAAGATGATTATTGCATGTACTTATTAATTTGATTTAAACTTTCGTTTGTCGTTTTTACACTCAAATGACATATTTCAAACTAATATATTGATGAAAATCACTCAAGCTACATGCATACTTATTTTATTAAGATATATGGTATTTGAAATTTGAATTCAGTTCTTAACTTGGGGATAATGCATGTATGTGGCCCACAATTTAAAGACAATGTTTAGCTGAACGCTAAGGTTTAGTAAGGACACGTGAAAGCTAGTTAGTAGGAAGAAGACGTGGGTGAAACAAGGAAAGATTTTGTTTGTCGCCGCCTCTCTCTTCATAGATATAGTATAAGTGATTGATGAAACAAACATCATTTGTTTTCTTCCTTTTATTTGTGTTTTTAATATATTTTTATTTTATTAATTAGGAACCTCTTCCTTAAAGCCATAACAAATTCTACAGTCAATCCAGGTTTTCCCACCTTAACTTTAGAGATTTTTATTTTTTTTGTCTTTTCAATTTTTAATTTCTTGAAGTACATTAACATTCTTTCTATATAGCATGCCATGTCTGTCCAAAACTAGGGTAAGCCCAAGATAAAGAAAGCTTTGCAATTTGGCTTAAAGCTTTTGTATACATAGGTGAACCACCCCAAGCACATACATATCGAACCAATGAAATTTCGAAGAAATAAATAATTTTAGCTATCCTTTAAATAGAACCCTTTACTGAAAAGAAATGCAGCTACCAAATTTAAGTGTTATATATATGGGAAAAGTGTGTATCATTTTAAAGGATGTAAAGTTGTGTCATTTTAAGTGAGAGAAAGAGATAGATAAAAGAGGAGAGAGAGTGGATAAAAAAAAATAAAGGTGTGGGTCCCACATCTCTGTGAGAGTGAAAGGATATAAGTTGTGTCATTTAAAAGGACAAACACTTCTCCCTATATATATATATATATATATATATGGTAAAATTATTTCTGCAGCCACTTTGTGTACAGTAACGACAGATGTATGGTTATGATTTCCCTCATTTAATGCTTTCATCTTTTGTATGGTTATGATTCCCCGCATTTAATGCTTTCAAGTATATATATGGCAAGTATTTGATTGCTACGCATACAGTAGCTGCAGAAATGTAAACCCCTATATATAAATATATATATATATGGGAAAAATATTTCTCAAGCAGCTTGAGATAAGTTTATCTCCGGCAACCCCAAAACTACATCGTTTTATTTATTTATTTCCTTATATTAATTGATTCACTTTTGAATGTTATGCTTCTTTTTTCTCTCTCTCTTTCTTTATCACCATTGATCCATCTTTGTACGGTTATGATTTACTAGCCGGAGATAAGATTATCTCAAGCAGCTTGAGAAATGATAAGCCATATATATATATATATATATATATATATATATATATAGAGAGAGAGAGGTAGGATCCTTTGACACCTCATCTGAGAGCGTTTATATAAAAAAATATTAACGACTCTGATTTACAAGCATGTGACACCATTGATCTTTTTTGATTTAACGGCTCTCAGATGAGGTGTCAAAATTGAAATTTGACACCGGTGTCAAAGGATCCTACCTCATATATATATATATATATATATATATATATATATATATATATATATATATATATATATATATATATATATATATATATATATATATATATATATATATATATATATATATATATATATATATATATATATATATATATATATATATATATATATATATATATATATATATATATATATATATATATATATATATATATATATATATATATATATATATATATATATATATATATATATATATATATATATATATATATATATATATATATATATATATATATATATATATATATATATATATATATATATATATATATATATATATATATATATATATATATATATATATATATATATATATATATATATATATATATATATATATATATATATATATATATATATATATATATATATATATATATATATATATATATATATATATATATATATATATATATATATATATATATATATATATATATATATATATATATATATATATATATATATATATATATATATATATATATATATATATATATATATATATATATATATATATATATATATATATATATATATATATATATATATATATATATATATATATATATATATATATATATATATATATATATATATATATATATATATATATATATATATATATATATATATATATATATATATTATATATATATATATATATATATATATATATATATATATAGGGAAAGATCCCTTGACACCGGTGTCAAACTTTAAAATTTGACAACAAATTCTATCCGTTGATTTCTGTCAATCAACGGTTATCATTTATTGGAAATTAATATTAATTAATAAATTTGATTCCCAATAAATAATAACCATTGATTGGCGGAAATCAACTGATAGAATTTGATGTCAAATTTCAAAGTTTGACACCGGTGTCAAAGGATACTGCCATATATATATATATATATATATATATATATATATATATAGATTATATTTATCTCATTTAACATAAGATAAATCAAATTCCTACGTACACATAACAAAAATGGGTCTCGCCTCTATTTTTTTCTCTCCAATTATTTGTGGGGGTCCCTTTTATAATTTTGTCTCACTAACATAAGATAACTTATCTCCAATAAATAAGAAAAATATTTCCCATATATATAAGAATCCTTTGACACTATATATATATATATATATATATATATATATATATATATATATATATATATATATAGTGTCAAAGGATTCTTATATATATGAGATATATTTTTCTTATGTTGTAGAAAAAAATTACTTCATGTTGTAGAAATAAAAGTATAAGTAGGACCCACGAGTAATATGAAAGAGAAAAAAGAGTGGTGGGACCCAACCCATTTTTGTGTGTGTGTGTAGGAGAGTTGTTTATCTCATGTAAAATGAGATAAACATAACTCTATATATATATATATATATATATATATATATATATAAGATCATTTTACACTAGTATAAGTTATACTTTTCATCTTGATCATGAATCATATTTATATCTAATACTTTGATTTACTAAATATTTGAACTGTTAGATACAAGCAAATCAATGATCAAAATTTGATGTAAAACTTCTTATTTTTATACTAGTGTAAAAATATAGTACCCCCCAACACACACACACAGACACTCACACATATAGGGTATAATCATTTAACACTACAAAGTTTGACACTTGATCGAATGTCTATTGATCTATCTTAATATAACGGCTCTCAGATAAAGTATCAAATTTTTTGTTTGACATCAATATTAAGGGGAAGGTTATATTTACAAACTTTTTGTTTACAAACTACACTATGTCCGACCGGTAATACACTCTTGAGTGAAGTATTATCGGTCAGACACAGTGTAATTTACAAAAATTTATAAAAAAAATTTGTAAACAAATATTTTTTCCAATATTAAATTATCCCATATATATATATATATGTGTGTATGTGTGTGGAAAATATTTTCTCCTATTAGGGACTCATAGCATAAGTGGGTTCCATCTTGAATTTTTTTCTCTCTCCAAAATATTTTGTAGATCCCACTTATACTATGAGTCACTAGTAGGAGAAAAATTTTCTCCTTTAAATGGAGAAAATATTTTCTATATATATATATATATGGAAAAAATATTTCTACAAACACTTTAGATAAGGTTATTTACAATTATTCAAAAATTATGTCGTTTTAATTAATAAAAGGGTGTTTCATATAAAAGAGCGTATTAATCTTAACTAATTAGTTTTATAAGAATGGTTAAATTAAGGTGGTTGAAGCATTTAAGATAAATTAAGATGCAAAATCGTGTGGTTCAATACAAAATATTCAACTAACCTTTTCCTCTCGTCAATGTGAACACAAAAATTTGTTGAAAGGAATAATTAAATCTGTTGGAAAAAGACAGTACCATACTACCATTACTAATATTGCCTAAAGATTGAATAAATTTTTGGTGCTACTGTAGCATCAAGATTCAGTGCATCCCACTAATAAGAGCATTACACATCAGAGGAGAGAGAAAAAATTTGACAGAGAAAAAAGAACTTTTACTAACATGTAATATTTTTATTGATGGGATGTACTGAATCTTTGGTGCTAGCACCAAAGATTTATTCCTTTAGGTAGTGTTTGGTTCGGGAGAAATTTTTTTTACTAGGAAAATGTAATTTATTGGGAAATGGTTGGAAAGTGAGTTTGGTAGGAAAATGTAAAAAAAGTTGTTTGGTTGACCCAAATATTACCAGGAAAATTTATTTAAATATGCAAAATCTATGTTCGGAAGAAATTTTGCACCTGTTTTTTCACTTCCCCAGTTATCTCAAAATACCACATCTCAAGTGGTATTCTGTAACAGTGAATTTCATCCAAAAATCAACACAAAAGTCATTTTTCCATCTATCCCATTTACCTAATATTTTTTAAAAAAACCTGAATCAAACTGATATTTTCCAATATTCAATTACAGTTTTCTATCAATTCTAAAATAAACTTTCAACCAATACCTAAAGATTGATGGCCATCAGGGAATTGTTGCTTTTGAATAGTCGTAGGTAGTGGCACTACTCACATAACATTATTAAGAGAGCAAGGCCCAACCAACCACGTTTTCAATAGTTCTTTTTTTATTCTTCCAAAAAAAAAATGACACATAGAAATTGTTATCTTTTTTTGTCATGTCCTTTTTGTACAGATTTGACATATTTATTTTGACTATTTCTCTATCTAAAAAAAAATGTGAGACCCCACTTTTATTTGCTATTTTTTTTTTGGTAGATAACTTATATTTGCTATTTAATTAGCACGAGGAAGTAAAAAAATAAACAAAAAAAAAATGGCATTTGGAAATTTGAATCCCGATCTGAACCCCTTCACACGTCTTAGAAGATGCGCATCCCCCGCTCACCAAGGACCACATTTTCCAAAGCAACCTAAAAGTCACTTTATGGGAGGATAATTTTATATCATTGTAACTCATACTTATAATTTTCTCGTTGATTTTGCTTATATTTAATTACTTATTTGATTAATAAATTAAAATGATTAAATGCAAGTATTCATTTGTAAAGATTAGATATAACTATATAATATTTGTTGCTCTGTAACTAGATCTGAAATCTTATAATTATATATATTATCCGTCTCTCTTTTTTATTCCAAAGGCCCCTCCATGTCCACTCTGCTATCTTTTCAACTTCATTGTGTTGTCTTTTCTGATTATTTCTTTTTTTATGATATGATAGTAGTAAAATATTTTCTTTCCTACGAGATTATTAAGTACGTTATATCCTTCACCAAAAAAAAAAAAAGTACGTTATATCCTTCACCAAATACGGGGGGAAATATTAACATATTTATATTAGTTTTGCCGTTATGGTTATTTTTTGCCAAATCTTTTTTTTTTCTTTTTAGCAAGAAAATAGATATTTTCGCAGTACACAAAATGTGCTAATGGTGGTAGATGTTCATAGGCTTTCAAAAACTGCATTCTGGCTTCTACATAATGTATATGATTGATTGAAGGGAATAACTTCATTAATTTACTATTAGTATATTTTCCAACACTGTGGGAAAAGACTGTTTTAACATTTGTAGAATTTTCCATGACTGATAATTCACTAATTTGATGTTTTTTTTTTTTTTTTTTTAAATTAATTTGATGTTTTTAGACTATGGGATATTCATGACTCTCCAAGAAAGACGTTTCTGACTTAGTGTTATTAATAAAGAATTAATATTTTTCATATTACATGATATAATTTTATTTCATATATATATATATATATATATATATATATATATATATATAGATAGGGACTATGTGGGGTCATATTAGGGGTGTTCATCAACCGATCCAAACCGATTCAAACCGCGAAAATCGAACCGAAAAATCGATAACCGAATAAACCGAAAACCGAAAAATTGGAAACCGAAAGAAAACTGCAAATTTTAATTGGATTGGATCGGTTTTCGGATGAGTTGATGAAAACCGATCCAATCCAAACCGATCCAATATATTAATTATTCTCTACCTACTTGTTCTTTCTCCGATCATAGCCCAAAAATTTCTAAACTCAAGACCCATTAACTCATCAACTAAACCCAAAAAAAAACTTAGTCACGTCTCATCAACTATGGTATTGTTTACTGATATTTTTGTATTTCAGATTTTTTTTTTTTTTACAAAGCCAATATATACAAGAGATGTTATTTGCACAATAATCATGAAACTTATTTTAGGATTTTCAAAAAACCGAAAACCGATCTAATCTAAACCGAAAAAAATTGGATTGGATCGGATCGGATTTGAAAAAAAATCTAAACCGAATGGATGATTACATGATCAAACCGAAGGGATTGGATCGGATGAGTTTTGCTTCCAAAATCGATCCAATTCAGACCGCGAACACCCCTAGGTCATATGATGAGAAAAAAATGAGTCTCAGACATTTTTTTATATGTGTAAGAGAAAAAATTATCTCCTATAATATGAGAAACATTAATCCCTATTAATAATCACTCAAATATTTTATGCAATTAACAACTTTGAAAAACTATATTTATTCCTTAAAACAATGTCATTATTCTTTAGATTGTTGTCAGATCTCAAGCACCTTATTTACATTCTCCACCCATCTAGACTTTAATTAAGAATCTGTTTGGATTTTTTTTTTAAGTTAAAAATTATTTATAAGTAAAGTTAGGTCAAATAAATTTTGAGAAGAGCTCTTATAATAAAAATCTCTATTTTTATAATAAAAAAAGCTAAAAACAAAAAGCTCCAAGGATGAGTTTTTTTTGAAGCTGTTATTTACTTTTTTTTGAATTGTGTGTACTTTTTTGAAATGAAGAGTTGTTGAAATAGAAAGAGTGCTTGTGTTTTCTTGAAACATGTGCTTTTAAATAATTTTTAAACTAAAAATTTTGAGTAATTACCAAATAATTTTTAGTTTTTTTTTTTAAACTTTAATTTATAAGTAGCTTCTAGATTGAAAAAGAAAATATGCAAAAGAAGCTCTAATAGAGATATGTAATAGCCATTGTCAAAATCAGATGCTCCCTATAATTATAAACTTTTTGGAGTCATTTACCTTAAAATTTCAACTATATATAAATGTGTGTGTGTTTGTGTGCTGTTGGCTAAAGATTACCAATTAATTGATTTGTTGATTGCTATCTTTGATTTTGAACAAACACGTTTTATATCTTCGTAAGAGGCATTGTATGGTGATGATGATTATGAAAATAACAGGAATTGGGATTTTGACAAAGAAATATAGGGTTATAATAACGATAAAAATGGCGACCACAATAATGAAGATTGCTATAGATTAGATGAACTTCATATTTTATTACAACAAGAGAAGGATCACTCTTAATCATGAATAGTATATTCACATTTATATTAGATGATAATCATCTATGCAATATCGATGATAATCATCATTGCTTAAAATCCTTTAG
Organism: Gastrolobium bilobum; assembly: GCF_033153095.1. Classification (NCBI taxonomy): domain Eukaryota; kingdom Viridiplantae; phylum Streptophyta; class Magnoliopsida; order Fabales; family Fabaceae; genus Gastrolobium; species Gastrolobium bilobum. The sequence continues at coordinate 35,727 of NW_026895733.1, read as the reverse complement.
AAAACGACCTGACATACAAATACTTTATTTTTCACAAGATCACATCATTAGAGATTGAAACTTTAAACCCTTTAGCTTATGCAGACCAAAAACTTTATGTATGACCGTTTAAGTATGATTTATGTAAATATATATATAAAAAAGGAAGCGTGATTTTTTTAACAATTTAAATTTGTTCATAAATTAATACTATTCTGACTTAAATTTCATATATTGCTAAGGAAAACATAAAAGCCACAATTTGTTTTGCAAAATAATTGTGAATTGGCATTATTTTTTACTCTTAAATAAGCGAGTGATATCTAGCACTTTGATTAACTTATCTAACAATTTTCTTTAAAATTTTACAAATTCTCACCGAATTCTGTAATTTATTTTTTTTACTGTTTTGCATTACTCTATATTGCTAAATAGTGATATATCATATATAGTTTTTTATCCATTGAAAACTTGCGTATTGGCTTTTTATATATTATTAGAAAGTTACATTTAACACATTAACTTAATTGTTGCTTTTTCAATTTTCTAATTTTAATATATGTAAGTAATAGTTTTTCTAGTCGTAAGTGTTTTCATATAGAATAATATTACATCTATCTGCAAAAAAATTCACATTTGATTATAATTATTCCTACTTCATTTTTTATATATTTTAATTTTTCCTTCAGTTATAGTGATGTGAGGAGATGTCACTTGTTACTGACGTGTAAGCATTTTCTTTCATTTATATAATAATTAACGAGCAGAAGTTGGCTCAGTAAATATGACAAAGAAGTAACTCTTTTTTGTTGTCTGTCAAAGTTGGAAAATTTGGTATTTAGTGGTTAAAATGACTACAGATTTGGATATATGGTTAAAGTTCAAATCATAATGTGAAAACCAGTTTCTTAAGTACTAATTAAAAGTCTAACTAATTAATTAGCATGAAAACTTACGCTTGACGTACCTTTGACACTTGATTCGACAATTTGCTTATGGCTAACATAAACATTTCCTTTGTCACTTAGCAAATCCATCAAAACTAGTTTTAAGCACGTGTCGTTATATATAAAACATAGCACTACTAGAAAAAAATTTGTTTAGCGACGACATTGATGTGAAATTTTCGTGCAATTATTTTTTATCATAAATTCTTTTGCAAACGAGGTTTGTGATCGAATTTGTTAAGAAAATCAAATTAGTCATGAATTTTGCGAAAATTTTTTTATTAAAATTCTGTCACTATACACATGTTTAGAAGTGTAGGTTATTGGTGAGGATCTAACTTTATCACTTCATTGCTTCTTACAGTCATATCAATCACCAAACATTTGCATCCATTTTTTTCCCCTGAAATTACAAGTAACTTTCATATATTCAACTCATTTAATGAATTGCCTGTAAAATTAATTTTCATTTGGTGACGTGAACATGAGAGTTATGCCACCTCTCCACAAAAAACTGTTTTTCCCCCTTCCATTTGAACTTTTATTTTCGTCTCAAGTAGTTGAAATTGCTTACCACCACAATCCATTTATTGTGGGTCAGTTGTACCCCTTGAGTGCAATAATATATTTAGCCATACATATATAGTTAAGAATGCGTGTGAGAGAAAGATAAAAAGAAAGATATGTGCAAATAATACATTTAAAGAGTGATGATAATGCATCACATCTTGACATATTGTTTAATTGTCATTTATCTCTTTTATTATATAATTTTATAAATATATTTATTATAAGTAATGTGGGTGGATATAGATTGGTAAAACTAGCTATTATTACACTTAAATTCGCACTCATACTTACAAATCTTTGCAAGTAATTATCTAGATTCAAACTCATTGGTACACAAAAAAATCTTTTCCATTGCGAGTAAATTTTGTAAGTACTTATTGAATTCTAATCCAATTGTCATCGCTAACTTTAAGAGCCTTTTAAGGCATAGATCTAAAGATATATCCTTTTTACTAAGATTAATTTGATCTGTTATTCCTATCAAGAATCTCAACATCTAGAGACAAAGGGAAAGTTGTCGTATTAATAGTACTTTTGTGTACAAATTGCCAATCCTGATAATCGTGCTTAATTAAGTACTCATTAAGGATAGGGGGTGTGATCAAATTCATCAAAAGGACATCTCCATCACCTTTTTGGGTTTCCATAGCCCCTCCACAAAACAACAACACAGTAAGGTACACACAAGATAACATGTCTTGCTAACTAGGTCCCCCTTTCACATTTCATGCAATGAACCTACCCTTAACCTTTTCAAGTTACCCATATACTCATTATTATTTTTATTTTATTTTTTAGTAGACACCCATGTATTCATTATTACCCTGCCCTTATTGTGCATGTTGCTTTAATTTTAAAGAAGGCATATTTTTCCATAACAGTGAAGCAAAATCACCATGGAACAATTCCAAACTAGTTCACCTCTCATTCACTGAAAATGGATAAGTACAGTACAGATTTTACAACCATAGATAGAACCCATGCTACCTACACTCAACTAGCTCCTCTTGTACTACTATACATTGCACAACTTTCGCTAAAGTAAATTATAAAAGAAAAAAAAAGATTTAGAGACCAAAACATAGGTAGTAGTCATCTAAATGCAAGAAAGGGCTCAAAGGCTTGATCAAACTCAGCAGGATCACATAAGACATCAGAAATAACATGACTTGGTGAGTTATCAAAAGTGAACTCTGAAGGGAGGAAGTAATCATTGGAGGAAGATGAGGGAGGGTTAATCTCATCCTTACACTCCTTTTTCACTGATGATGATGTTGATGATGATGATGGAAAAGAAGATGAGAGAAAGGGGCAATCTTGTTTGGCTGGATTAGGGAGGGTGTTGTCAAAGCTAAGGAATACAGAAGGGCCAGAAGAAGCAATTGGATCCAGTATGATCTCAGGGTTTAGCATGTTTCTACAAGTGTGGTTTCCATAATAGGTTGTCCTGTGAAGTGGAGGATCATCTTGAATTCTCTGAACCTGTTTTGTTGCTTGGCAACTTTGATCAAATTTGTGAGTGCATCTGTAGTAGTTCCTGAAAATTTGTCCACAAAACAAAACCCAATTAGGCTCAGAAGATATATTGAGAGATCAAGAAGAAACACCATCATAAGATGAAAATAAATACAAATATGAATCGTAATTAGGTAGAAATAAATATAATCGTTGAATCAGCATAATCAGCATAATCAATCTAACGATGAAACAAACTGATAATGATATTAATAGTAATACTAATTGGTAGTAACAATATCATATCTCATAAATTAATATACATATATATTATACCTTGGATATTTGGTATTTAGGATCACTTTTTGGCCATACTTCCTCCATTGATGACCATCTTCAATTGGAGTTTCAGATTCCTTCTCCAACGATTGTGAAGTTCTTCTGCTAACATGAATTACAGATTTTAGATAAGATAAACTATATGATTAGTTCCCAAAACACAAAAACAATTAGAACAGGATATACAATCATTTTCACGGTGCAAGCTAAAACCAAAAGAGTAAAGAAAAATGAACAAACAAATAACAGACAAGCCTAATTACAACATAGTCCTTCATTGCATGTGAATATATAATGAACAATAATTGATGGGGTCCAATTGTACGCATGTTTAGAGGACAAATAATAACAAAGTCTTAGGTTATCATATTAAAGAGGCATATATGTTAACAGGAACAGTTCAATTTTTATTTTATTCTTTTTATATTAATCATAATTACTTCTTTAAAGCGGGTCACTCCGCACATTCCTATGAATTTTAATTTTTTGAGTTGATTATCAGACTAATTCAAATTGAGATTTAATCATGGTTAAAACGAATCGAACTTGAATTCTCTGGGCAGAGAGAAGTAAAATTTAGGTAAGGAATAAAAAAAGGGATTCCAAAAATAAAAGCATCAGCTAACTAAAATGTTTTCTGAAATCAAGAAGGGAAGGATTTGTACTTATTTACATAACCCCACCAAAAAAAAAGAACCAAAAAGGGGAAGAAAAAATACTATTGAAACCATATATGTAATTAAGTAGATGCAGAATGAAAAAAATTACCTTCTTTTGTAACACCCTCTTTTTTCCTTAAGGGTGGAAGTTTTGCAGTTACTCTCTTGAGAGTCCTCAGAGTTAGAGGGATTAATATCATGGGATTGAGAAGTGGGATTGTTCAAGAACAAGAGTGAATTGGAAAAGGACATGAGCACCTCCTTCACAAGATGTTCGGCAAATGGGGTTGTTGTTGTTGTTGCTGCTAGTTTTTCATCACATCCATTGTTGATGACACTTTTAAGCTGTTTGGCCAAATCACGCCCTCTGAGTAGTTCCTCAATTACCCTTTTACTACCCATGTAATTGGAACTTTGGGAAAAAAAAAAAATTGATTCTCTCACAAACCTTTCCTTTGTTCTTCTCTTTGGAGTCACACAAGTTTTTGTCGCTGCACTTACACTGAAATGTGAACTCTTTCTTACATGGGGTTGGTCTTTTTATTACGAGGAAAAAACAAACGTGGAACCAAGTTGTTGCAATTTTTGCACATGCTACGAAGTTCCACAGGAACCTTCGCATGAAAGTTCATGCGCCCCTTCAACACGAAATCAGCTTCTCCCATCTCCACCTTAACGCGTGCAACACACAGCGATTCAAGTTGTGCCACGTGTGCACTATCTGGTTTGGGATTTCTGCGTGGGAGGATGGCGCGCGTCGGTCTTGAAGCTTACGGGAGCATGGATGACGTCAGCGTGCTGAGCCCTAGGTGACGTCGTGGTGACAGGTGGCGCTCTTTGATTGGGGATTGAGTCACCACCCGAAACGTTGGTGGTGGAAAGACGGTCTTGCCCTTGGCTGGGAATTTTATAATTTATATAATAGTTGGGAATACGGACAAGCAAAGGGTAGCTAACAGATCAGAGTCTGAAGCACAGTGCAATATCGGATAAGGATCACAAACGCAGTTCATCGCACGGCTATCAATCATTCTCGGTTTAGCACCTCAATATAGAAAAATATTATTTTTTTTTATATAAGGTAATTTCTCTTGTGTTCTTTCACTATAATTTTCGCACCTTATATTTTATTTTATTTTGTAATTGTGAAACCTATTTATTTTCTCTCTATAACATAAGATAGTTATCTTATGTAAAAAGAGACTAATAAAGCCCTAATAGGAAAATCATATATTTATGTTGATGGAAAAAAAATTATCTTATGTCATCCATTATAATTATATATTTTAAAAAATAAATAATTATAAAAAAAAAATTTAATATTATAACTATGTATTTTCTGAATTGCATAATTAAAATGGGTGGATAAGATAATTTTTTTTTAGCAACATGAAAAAAAAAGAGCACATCATAATATCATCTATGCACAAACATTACATAAAAACTTTTGGTACAAACTTACCCTACAAATAATGGTATGATGTAAAAATTCAAATATTTATTCAACATGTAATAAAAAGTGGATTACTTATTGATATAATCTACGCATTTTTTATTGTATAACAATTTGTCGAACATAAGAAACTCTTCTATTTCATTCCAAGTTTAAATTTAAACTACTTGTCCGCCGTTCATGGCTATGCACATGATCATCAGATTCTCTCGAGTTAGGGAACCCCGATGTAGTCACGTGCCCCCTCTGCGTAAAAGATTCGGGTAGATATATACACGTGCTTTACTTCTAATTACATATATTATACCGTTTTCTCTTGTATGACTTGATTCTCATAATAGTTCTTTGGTATAAATTTACTTCTGTCCCTTTAAATTTACTCAATTAAAAGTTGCTGCTATCATTTGTTCAAGACCACCTTTGCCACGACCTCTACATACTTTTTGTCAAAACTACCAGCTAGTCACTAGATTGTGTGAATTCAAGAAACAATAAGTGTGAACTAATTGCTCAGAAGACTTTTGTTGTAAGATTCAATCTTGCCGTTATATTGAAGTCAAGCCATCTACATTCAGATTCAGTTTAATTACAATTTAAAAAAAAAAAAAAAAAAGTCATATATATTTCAAAAGTCAAGAGAGTGCATTCAAGAAAATGAAAGCAACTTCCGATAAAATTTGACTGAAGTCCATTATTTTTCAGGGACTAACTAAATTTTCTTTTCAGTTGAGGCTAATTTGAAGGATGATTAGACTAATAATTCAATCTTCCGATGAAGAAAATATCATTTTAATTGGATTAATTTAGTGCTTTGCACACGTCATTCCCCAATAATGCATTAATTTAAAAATGTTTTAAACGAGTTACTGCTTGAACGTGCTTTAATTTTAATATCTATTACTTTAGAATCTAGTTAAACAAAAAAAATTCCATGCCTAGATTTTTAGCTTTTTAGTAGTTTAGTTAGATAGCAAAACGAATAATTGAGTGGCGTGCGTTCAAGTGTGGCTTTATCGTCTACTTTACTTTCCTTTCATTTTTATCTTTTTCTTGAGACATTCTATTCTTTAAGGACGTTTTCAATCCTGACTTTTACATAACTATTATACTCCTTAGTTACACTATACTCTCTCCCATACCCCTCCTCTATGGACCCATGGATCTTTATCATGTGGCCACAGTTCCACTGATAAAATTCCACCCACATCAAAATGATGGAGATACCTGAGTCTGAGCCTCTTCCAACCTCTATCTCCTATTTACCTTCCAGGCTCGAGGCATTCGAAAAGCCAGGCCAGCTAATTACTATCCTTGGCATCATAAACTTGCCATGTGCTGCTTCCCCGCCATATAATCGTATGTAAGAATGCCAAGCATTTGTTCACATCAGTGCAATGTGCTTCTGCAACTCATCTGGAGAATTTAGACCAGAAAAGATCAGGACCGAGCACAAATAGATTTAATGGGAAACAGACTCACTCATCTTAATCATGTAGAAGTGTGTGCATGACATTCTTCCCTCCACATCCTTACATATAAACAAACACAAATAATGACACATACTCTCTTGTATGACAAATAAAAAGCCCTAATTACATGAAAATTTCTAAAAAACACAGATTTGTGACATGCAGTGGTAATCACTAAGTCATCAGCCCGTTAAAAAACTTCAACTGCAAACATGTTTTGTTGACAAAATAAAAGAGAGATATTCACACAGGGCATCCAACAAAATCCATCCTTGGCCAAAAGAGGTTCAATAATCATCCAAACTAGAATAAGCCGATTGAGATTCCTATGGACAACTGGCCGACAGAACTCAAGCCAGCGCCAGACTGCATTAATTATTACCAAATTTTATCGAACCCTCATAACCCAGTAGGATTGAAGGATCCTTGTTTCAGGTTTCAACTAGAAGAAGCAAATTCTATTGGACCACTAGCAGCTACCAAATGACAATTAGTCCTCCTTCAGAATAAGTTGTATGAAAACTGACTAAATTCAAAGATGCATTTTGGAGGAACACATCCATCTTTCATTGCGAAAATCTATTACCGTTTATGTAAACAAAATTACGAGTCCAAGCTAATAATTAAAATTGATTCATCTATGCCTAGGATACACCCTGTGACAGTTAAAATAAAATCAATCAGTTTCTTAGATCAAGCCAATCAGTTTCTTAAAAAAAATCCATATTTAAATAAACTCCTATTTTCTCTCCACTTTCTTATCTTTTAAGTACTGCCATTATCCCACTTCTTACCTCTTTCAATGGCATGTACATTTATTGTGTGCTCACTCCCAAATACAAACAAAATGAGGGCAGAAGAGCACAAGCGATAATTTATTCAACCAGCCCTAAGTTCTAATTGTGTATTATACCTAACACAATGAACAGCTTTTTCTCAACAAAGATCTACAGTTACCTCTATTAGCAGATTTATGTTAAGAGCATAGGACCTCAAAATTCTAAAACCTACAGCACCAGAATCAAAATCACCACTTTTATGAAGACAGGGATGTTGAATATCCTTGTAAGATTGGACTAATTTATGATAGTTTATGGACAATTTAAAAATCTAAAATTAAGTAACTCTTGGCTATAGACAACCACTACGTCCAAGGAAAACTAGTTTACAGAAAATAATATTAGAAAAATGGAAAAAACGAACCATGATATGCCCTTACCTGGTCATCTGTACAACTGACTGCCACAAGAATGCGTTGTGGACGACAAATGCAGGGGAAGCCATTTCAACTGAGATTTCCTTAGTTTATATAAGTGACACTAAACATCAGTAACACAAGTTAACTGGAAACTTGTTGCCTTGACTGCAAATGATCATGTCCTTTTCTCACCAACTCAGCTTCTCTAGCTATCTGGATATCAGAAGGCCAAAAGATTTGACAAACAACTTTGCAAGTAAAGCGAGGAAGCAATGCCACGATTATTATAAGCAAAATTGTAATCCAATATGTAGGGGACCTTGCCAAATGATAAATAGTCCTGCAAAGATTTCGAGACACATTAGTCATATTATATCCTAAAGTACTGCTTCATCTATAATCCAAATACTAATAGAACACATGTAACTAACCAGTAATTGGGAAATACAGGTATAGAATCCAATACCACCATGCAACCGTATGTAATGATTATTGATCCCCATACAGCAACATGAGTAATTAATACCCAACGGTTGATGTCCATAGCCAGGTGTATATTTACAAGGATAACAACTGCAATTGTCCACAAACTGCCCATGCTCCATATATCAATTGAGCTGTCCTTATAGGTGAACAACGGTGTGTAAAAGAGAACAATGCTCTGCCATACTGTATCAATCATTGTGATCCAAAATAATTGCATATTGTATGCTTCTTGCCTGTGACCTGTACCATACAATTTAGGATACTGCAAGAGTGTCCTATGACTCAAGTCTTTGTCCAGAATACCAACAATAATAGTAGGTACAGATGTGTATAACACAGAATAGAATACACTACTCCAATCCGTCAATGCCGAAGTTGTAGAAAAAGCCGTGCATAATATATACCTACAGACAAGGAAGAAACTAGATTAGAACGTATAAAATCTCATAAAACCTGTAATTATTATTAAAACCCAATAACTTCTATCTTTGAGTTTGAGCCCAAAAATTTATCATACACCCTATACATATTGCACATTTCAACATGAAAAGAATACAGAAGGAAGAAATGTATTATTTCCAGACATGTTGGCACCAGAATATAACAAGACAGGGTTGTATAGACAAAAGTTAAGATCTAAATATGGAAAAATCCTTCTATCAATTAGCTGTCCATAGCATATTATATGCAGAAATAATGAAAATCGCAGGTTTCTAGTTCAAGCTTTTGCCCAAATGTCTGAGATCAGGGAGAAAGAAAGAAAGGAAAAAGGAAAGTCAAGCTCATATAAAACACAAGAGGAAGTCAACTGTAATATCCAAAGAAAACAATACATACCAGAATAACATCAATACAAAGACAGCATTACGGTAGAAGTTGTACAGAACTAAATAACCAACACGCTGATAATTCCAGTGCCCATGAACCAGAAGTAATTTTTTCAAGAACTGAAATTGCCCCATAGCAAAATCTGATGCCATCACTGCTTGACGCCCTTCCTGCCCACATATTCCAACACCAACATCTGCCATTTGGATCATTGACACGTCATTGGCCCCTGTCAGAAGGATTCAAAACAAAAAAAATTAAGTTCATATCAAATCAATGCTTATTTCAAAGTGCATCTGGCTACACTTGTGCAAAGCTTGATGTTCTAAACCTATAGACAAATTATTGTCAACCATCAATGAAATTCCCCAAGAAAATCCAAATGCAAAGTAAGAGCAATTTCATGTCATTATAAAGAACTTACCATCACCTATGGCCAGTGTCATATCATCCGTGCGGCTCTTTATCAAATCAACAATTCCTGCCTTCTGCAAGGGTGCAACACGACAACATAGCACTACCCTACAGGAAGTTGCAAGGTCGAAAAGCTGTTGCAAGGAAAAAGGAAAACAGTCAATATTTACCCTGAAGTTTTATTTAACAACTCAGATCTGAAGTACCAGTACATGCACCTACAACAACTATGACAACAAAAGAAATCCTTAGATGTCCAATACACATAAGTATTCCAAATAAAAACTTCAATTGAGGAAGGATAATCTTACCTCTGACTCCAGTTCCTTCTCCAAAATATAAACCAAACTGTTTCCATCAATTATGAGTGCCAATGGAGCATTAATTTCTTCTTCCTTTCCTGGATTCCACTTGGGCAAACTCAATGACTTTGAGCCATTGGGAATATCAAGATTACAATGTGCAGCATTGCTTTTGTGCTTCAGATTCTGATGCCCTCTACTTGAAGATGTCACACAATATTTGGCTTTAGCATCACCCAAAAGATTTCTGCATTCAGTCTCTGAAGTGCCATTTATAATAATCCGTTGCATATCTGCACTGAGAAGTTTGCAGGAAAGACCAATAGAAATTGCAGTCTCTTGCTTATCACCTGTAAGAACCCAGACCTTAATTCCAGCTTGCCGCAGGGACTCAATGGCTTCTGGTACACCATCTTGGAGCTTGTCCTCAATTCCAGTTGCTCCAAGTAGCTTTAAATTGCATTCTATAAGAGCTGCTGTTTGACGCAATTTAGTAGCTCTGTCAGTCAATGAAGTGCTTGCCTCTTCATACCTACTTTGCCACTCCTCAAGTTCAGCATCTGAAAGATCCCTGGAGGCAACTACAAGAGTGCGCAAACCTTCGGAAGAATATTCACTCAAATGGCTCTGAGTTGCATGTAGTATGCTATCGTTGCTCTCACTGCCATTTGCTAAAATGCTAAACATTGAAGAATCAGCACCTTTGACTAACACCTTTACAACATTGTCGGGAAACCGAATAACAACAGACATTCTCTTTCGCACACTATCAAACTCATGCAGGCCCAATACGTCCAATCTATATACCACACAAAGATAATGAAGTTACTCAATAATCTAGATATAGAATATGCACAAAGTACTAGAATATCCAATGTACATAATACAGTTTCATTAATTATACATATCCAACATTGTTAAAGAAAAAAGTAAAATATGTAGTCCCCCACCAAAAGAAGGTCACTATCTACCTGAGTTTCTCACCGTTGACATCAATAACAATATGTCCGGATGTTCGCTCAAAAAGAGTATATCCATATGCAGAGGCAGCAGAAACTAGAGCTTGCTCATCAGGAGATTCTCCCTGGTAGTCAATATGTTTTATATCTTCAATTGATTCACTTGTTCCACAACTGGAAAATCTACCATCACTAGGTATAGGGATCACAGTATTACAAGCAGCCAACGTAAGAAAAAACTCGTGAACAGCAATCCTTTCATCTCTATTTGAGTCTTTCTGCAACACTGTCATCAATTCAGAATCAACTGCGATTTCAGATTTGAGCTTCCATCTCCGTTTAGGAATAACAGTTGCTGCTGCTGCTGCAAAATAGAAAATTATTGAAAAAGAAATTATTGAAGAGAATGCTAATTTCATCATTTAAGCAGAAGAGCATTACGAAATTGAACAAGGAAAAGAAAACCATCAGCTAAATCACAGGAATGAAGGCAGTCAAAAAAGGAAAAACTAACGCATTTCATATATTTACAGAAGAAATCAAAATTTTCTCACAACCCCAATGCCATAAATAAAAGTTAGCCTTTCAGTAACAAGGATTTCAAACTGCAATAGCATAACAAGTGATAATTCCACTGCACCACATCATCAAGCAGTATAATGATCTTCAGAGGAGACTGAATACCTGTATTATTATTAGCCATAAGCAATGAGGTCCCATAATTCTTCCCATATACACTAGCCCTCCGAAATTCCATTTTGTTTTCTGTTAGTGTTCCTGTCTTGTCCGAAAATACATAGCGTATTTGACCCAAATCTTCATTTATATTTAATGATCTACACTGAAACCTTGATCCAGACCTAGCATCATACATATCCAAGTCTTCAATCATGAAGTATGACTGACCCAAACGAACCAACTCCATTGTGATGTAAAGAGATATCGGTATCATTATCTGAAACACAATAACAGAACTCAAAAAGGAGAAAAACACTTCCATCGGTATCCCATAATACTTGTATTTGTTTCCATTATCTGGCCCATTGTTGAAGTAACTTTTTCTGTAGTAAGGCAAGGTATCAAGCTGGTTCTTGTGGCGTACCAGCCAAAGACCCATCCCAAGGGCCACGACCAAACACATAATAAAAAGAAAAACTGACAACCAAAGGGTTTCTCTGTTCATGTAACTTTCCAATCTGCTTCTCTTGGAAGGAGAAGCTGCACTGTTCATCATTGCTTTTGTTTCCTGTCCCGCATAAACTACAACACCAATTATCCAATCCGTGTTCTTCAGTTGGCAACCACGCAGAACAATGTTTGACTGGCTAAGGGAACACTTAACTCCATTGAACTCCATGTTGGCCGTGAACTCATAAATATTCCGGTTAGGTTGCTCGCATCTAATAACCCCAAAAACAGCACAAGTTTCTGATGAAACTGCTGAAGCTGTTTCCTGCTTGGCATACCTTGTCTTCAAATTCGATTCTCCATCCAAATTCATTGTCTGAATATAAGCAAGCCCACTTTGATCACTTGTCCCCAACAAGACCATGTCAGCTGGGATTGTCTCATCGGCAAAGATCTTAACAATCTCACCAGCCTGTATTTTTTTCCACTTCTTCGATCGGAAATCCCCGGATTGAAGAACCAGAGACTCTCGGTTGTTTTCATTACGGTCCGACCTGTGCCTCCGCCAATCCTCATAACCATCCTTAATAGCGGTGACGCAAAGCACGAACAAGAGGGGGAAAAGAGACACTGTTCTCCCAAACACAGCCAGGGGAGGAAGCTGATTGAGAAAGGCGATGGCAAGGAAATACAAATAAGCAACCCGATGAAACTGAATAAAGAGATTCTTGGGCAAGAAGGTGACAATGGTGTATTTACTAGTTCGGATCTCATTCCCAGTGAACTCATACTTGTCATTTGTCTTCTTGGGATCATTGATATAGATAAGCCTAGCACTATCTTCATGTAAAGCAACATCATCAAAATGCACACTTTTGTGACGAATCCTCTGAGATTTATTCAACCTGTCATGCACTCTAGATGAAGTTCCAGTTCCAGTTCCAGTTCCAGTTGCAGATATTTCAAAGGGCACACTACGGCTATTTGCATCACGCAGTTGTTCCATTGCACCCCTTGATGATACCAAGCGTGTGGGGCATTCCAAAGGAAACTGCCCCGATTCAGAAGAGTGGAAGTCCCTATCAGCTGAGAAAGAGGAGGAGCTATTACCAAATGCAGAGTGGAAACTACAGTCTCTAGCCAACACAACGTTACGGTCTCTGTCCTTCACGTCAAAGTCGCTGATCTGAGATAGAGCATCGTCAAAGACGGAAGATGAGAATGAAGCATTGCCGCAGATACAGCCTCTGGATCCTGATTTCCGATGGCGGTGATGAATCACTCTTGGAAGATCTGGTTCCGAAAGCAGTGGCTGATCAGAACTCATATATAGTTCTCCAACCACATTAGAGTATCAGATACTCCACCAACCCAATATCCCCAAAAAAAAAAAAAAAAAAAAAAAAAAAAACCCTAATTAAGGTACAAATTCATATCTTTCTTGATACCCATGTTGACGAGATCTCTTTAAATAATGCCACCGGTTCGATTCCCTGGAATTGCATTGAATCGACAAAATGTCTCAATAAATCCATACAAATTTTAAAAAATGAAATGAAATTAAAAAAGACATCAGAAGGATAACCCTAATTAAAAAGGAAGTGGTTAATAAAAGGAGGAATACCTAAGGGGAGTGTAAATCTGGGAATGGATCAGCGTGATTGAATATGAAAGAGAGGAAAATAGGTTATGACGAAGGAAAAGAGGAAGAAGAAGAAGGAAAATCGTGTCAGCTATTCAGCTCTGGGTTTGGTTGGAAAGGGTGAGAGAGAGAGAGAAAAGAGTGAGGGCATTGCATTGGAGAGAGAGAAAGAGAAAGAGAAAAAATCGGAAGGTGTAAGAAATAGACAGAGAGAGAGAGAGACGGTGAACCACCGATCTAATCCTTTTGCTTTTCTCTTACTTTCCCTCTTCTTTCTCTGTCTTTCTCGTTTCTTCTTCTTTTGTTCGGGCCACTACCACCACCTCCGTTGACACGTTATTCTCTCTCTCCACTTTTTTATTTTATAGGGAACGAATCTACTTAACACCAAAAAAATTTACAACTCTTATAATTAATTTAATCACCGTTTATTTTTGTCAATCTAACAGTTATAATTTTTTGAGAATTAATAACATTTATTGTGTCACATTTATTAATTCTCAATAAATTATAACCGTTAGATTGACAAAAATCAACAGTAGTGTAAGAGTTGTCAACTTTTTTGTTGGTAGGTGAATCTCTCCATTTTAATTATTAATTTCGGTCAAATAATTATAATTTATTAAAAAATAATATTAATTAATAGATTTATATATTATGAACATTAAATTTACGGAAATAAACTTTTAAAATTTAATTATAAGAGGTTATAAGTTAAAGAAGTTATAAATATAATCTCAATTTTTAAGATATTAAAATTAACTTCAACCAATCAAATAATAATTACGTGAATTAGTTATTAAATTATATAATAAAATTACATGTTTGTCATTTTAAATAACAGAAAGTTATGTCATTTCAAGAGAGATACAGACACAGAAAATTTGAATTTTAAATTAAAAAAAACCATCTACTTTCTCTCTCCCATGATTTCCGTTTTTCTGTGTTTATCTCTCTCCTAAAATGATATAACTTATGTCATTTAAAATGACAAATACCAAACCCTAATAATAATGTTTTGATTTAGTCTGATTAACACTTATTTTTATATAATAATAACATTATAATTGAAATATATATTATAAATTTCAACCTAACTGATCGAGTCTTAAAAGTTCAATTAATATATGACTCGACGTTAACTCAATTAATTTTAAATTACATAATTTCAAGTAATTATTTTACATCAAAAGATGATTAAGTAATTGTTTTAATAATAAATATTTAACAATAACTGATCAAAGTCAACCTAACTAATCGAGTCTTAAAAGCTCAATTAATATATGACTCGACGTTAACTCAATTATTTTAAATTACATAATTTTAAGTAATTTTTTACATCAAAAGATGATTAAATAATTATTTTAATAATAAATATTTAACAATAATTGATCAAAGTGGAAGTACATTATGGCCTGAGATAAATTTTGTCTGAGAGGTTTAATTCTAAAATTGTCAATTTGAGAATGACTTTACTTAATTAGTAGTCAGAAAATTTGTGAGAATTAAGAGGAAAAATTCACAATAATTAATTTACGATAACATGATAATGGATCAGCACATAATTAAAGTTGAAGAATCCCCAAAGTTTTTCCAATAAATGAGAAAAAATAAAGATAAAAAAGCTTGAGAGATAATGAACTTATGCTATATTATATTTCTTTTTATTGGGGTCTGAAACATATGTTTATATGAATTTAATAGAGATGATCGTTCCCCCTAAACTAATTCCTCTTTCGTTTCACCATTATCATCACCATCACCCTTAACTGGAAATTGCGGTGAATAGTTTCTAAAAAAATTCAAATGTCATTATAAAATCAGGTTAATAAGTATAATATAAAAATAAAGAAATAAAATAATATGCTGAAATTTAATTTTGGGACTAATTTTTTTTCATGTATAAATCCTATGCTAACTTGATACATTTATTACAAAAATTAAATAATTATTTTCTGTGCATGTCTGGCCTAAAGTTGCCTATTGCGCGTAACACAAATCCTAATTATTTATTTCTAAAAAAATACGCCAAATTAAGTTTTTTGGTTATATTGATTAATTAAATTTGATTATCAATGAAGCAATCCGTTGCTTTCACCGTTTATTATATGTAAAGTCACCACAAATCTTTTATATTTTGCGATGAAAAACAAAGAATACGAATATTTGTAAGCAGAATTTGAATAATGTAAATCCAGCAATAAATTCAATCGATGTTCTCTTGTTAGATTCTTTCATAACTATTTATTGAATATTTTGGTATAAACTGTATATTTATATGAAGGGAACAACTCTTCCAACATTTTGATAAAGGTATCGCTGTGCTATTTTTTGCGTTATGCCTAGGCATTTAAAATAACCAAATTTGTTTACCAAAAAAAATAATAATCCAAATTTCATAGGATTTCAAAAGAACTTATTATATATTTATAGAGGGGGATATTCTAACTACCAAAAATTTCTACTACCAACTTACTACCTATCTAATCACCATTAGATTAACATTTTCTCTCTCTTCAAAATTTTTTTAACATTCTCTCTCTTTGATCCAATGATAATGTGATGTTTAGTAAGTTAGTAGTGACAGTTTTTGGTAGTTAAAATATCCTCACTCAAATTTATATAAACTTTAGACACTTAAAAAATATTTTCTTTATTAATAGTGCATATTAAGGGGAACTCTATTGCCTTTCGGGAATCATTAAGTAACATAGCAGTTAGTGTAATTGGATAAATATATTATATTATTTTTATAAGGAAATTAAATTGATTAGACAAATGATTATCTCTATCCAAATATATATATATATATATATATATAAAGAAAGAGAGAAAAAAAGATAAACATAATCATTCAAAGATGAATCAATTAATATAAAAAAGACATATTTTTTGGATGAACGAAGATAAATATATCACAAACTGCTTAAGAAATATTATACATACATATATATATATATGGGAAATAGAAGTATAATGTTGTAGGAAATTGTTTAGGTTATGTTATAGAGATAGAGATTGTGGGACCTACACTTTTTTATTTTTGAAAAGAAGTGTGGGTCCCACAATTTCTATCTCTATGACATAACCTAAACACTTTCCTACAACATTATACTTCTTTTTCCCTATATATATATATATATATATATATATATATATATATATATATGAGATTTACTAATTTCATGTTACATGAGATAATACTCTTATGTGTAGGGTCGATAATGTATAAAAAAAATTGGCACAGAATTCTATTGATGTATGGCATAAGATAACTCTCTTATGCTACATGAGGCTATTATTTTCATGGGACGGGATATACTTACCACCAAAAAAGTTTACAACTTTTACAACCAATCTAATCACCGTTGATTTCCATCAATCTAACATTTCTAATTTATTGAGAATAATAATTAATTAATAAATGCGACCCAATAATTTCCTATAAATTATAACCGTTAGATTGACGGAAATCAACAGTGATTAGGTTGGTTGTAAAGGTTGTAAACATTTTTAGTGATAAGTATATTTTTTTCCCTATTTTCATATATATAGGGTTTGCATTTGTCATTTAACATGACCATAAAAAATTTCCTACACACACAATATTTTGTGGGGTCTGCATCTTTAGAAGCCAAAAAAAAAAATTACGGCACGCAAAACGAATCTCTATAACATTACACAATCACTTTTTTTACAACATAACTTTTATAAAACCCTATATATATAGGGAGGGGTTATATTTACAACTCAAATAATTTACAAACTCTTACAATCATATCTTAACCGTTGATTTCCGCCAATCTACGGTTGTCATTTATTGTGAATTAGTAATTAATTAATAAATTTGATTTGCGAAAATCTTAACCGTTGATTGACTGAAATCAACGGTTAAGATATGGTTGTAAAAAGTTGTAAACGAAAATAGTTTGTAAATAGAACCTTCTCCATAAATTTCCTACATTCATTAAAGATGGATGAGTCTCACTTCTTTTTTTCATCTCTTCTCTTACCTATGGGTCCCACTTGCAATCTCGTTTTTACAATATAAAATAATTATTTTCTTACAACATAAAAAAATTATTTTCATATATATATGGGAATAACATCTGTCATCTTAAAGGATATAAGTTTATATCATTTTATATCTTAACCGTTGATTTTCGTCTTTCAACGGTTATAATTTATTGGATCAATATTATTATTAATTAATAATAAATTTAGCCCATTAAGTTTGACCCAATAGATTATAACCGTTGATGGACATAAATCAACGGTTAGGATCTAAATGATATAAGTTTATATCCTTTAAAAGAATAGATACATTTTCATATATATATATATATATATATATATATATATATATATATATATATAGGGAGGATTCTTTTGACTCCAGAGTAAGACTTTTAAGTCTTACTCCTCATCTTAGCCGTTAATAGACGGAAATCAATGGTTGTTATTTGTAAAATAATTAATAATTAATTAATATGACTTTCTAAATTATAACCGTTGGATGAATGAAAATCAAGAGCTGAGATGAAGAGTAAGACTTAAAAATCTTACTCTAGAGTCAAATGACCATTCCCTATATATATATATATATATGTTAAGGGATAAGGTAAAGTGGCACAGGTGTCTTGTCCTTTCATGTTATCTTCAATAAAGTGGTTAGTTGCGTATAACTACGAATCCAATAACTACGAATCTACGATCATTGCTTTACTTTTGGCATCCTTATTGGTTTCAGTGTTTTTTCTTTCTTTCTTTTTCGAGATATATTTAATACTCTTTATTTCTACTCCATAAATATAGTAACTGATTCCCCACGCAATGCACGGTTACCTCACAAATAAACATAAATGTTTATTAAAGTAGGGAAACAAACGTGCAAGTATAACATAACGTCAAAAGCTTTAGATAATTGATTTTAAAGAATAGGAGAAAATATTTTTTTTGTCCCTGACAAAAAAAATATGATTCCCTCTTTATTTCCTTAAAAAAAAAAATTAGCTTCCTTAAGAAATTTAAAGTGAACCCATTTTAGTCTTTTTGAGAGATTAATGTGGGTCTTTTTTGAATTTATGAGAAAATACGATTTCAACTAAATGGGTCCACTTTGAATTCTTAGTGACATCGAGGCTATTTTTTTTGTAAAGGACTAAAGAGGGAACCGTGTTTTTTGTTAAGGACCCAAAAGGGTATTTACTCAAAGAATAAATATTTATTTTGGTCCCTGACAAAAAACACGATCCTTATATTAGTCTTTCACAAAAATAATTTGGTTTGGAGGTCCCCCAACAAAGACGAAGTGGACCCACGTTAATCCTTCCGTTATTCACAATCTCACGACATCACTAACAGAGTTGATGTGTCATAGTAAGGCAACTCAGCTTCCACGTTGGACTAAAAACATCATCGTATAGAGAACAAACTCCAAGTTATTGTAGAAACCAATTGAATTTGAAGTTTTTTTCCCCCTCAATATCTCCCCATCAACGTCGTCAAATAGTTTAGGGTTTACAGAAACACATCAGGTGGGGATTCCATCGTCGTCTGTACGTTGCAATTTGGGGTTTACTGAATATTTTGTGCGTTCTTTGTAATCTAAGGTGAGGAGATGAATGTTTCTTTTGGGATGGGGAGCTCACGCCCTTGCAATTCAATTGGGGCTAGAAGCCAAAGAAGAAGTGTTGTTCCAAGGTGTAAATGTGGAAGGCCAAGTGTTATATTCACCTCCAAAACTAATAGAAACCCAAACAAAGCATTTTTTGGGTGTCCCAATTTTAAGGTGAGCATTTTTTTCAGTTAGGTTCATTTGTTTTTATATAAGTTGAATGTTATTATGAGCTTGGTTTCATTTTGTGTTAGGAAAAGAAGCCTTAATGCAATTTTTTTAGAGGGGTGGATGATGCTACAAATGATACGATGGAGTTGGAAGATTGGAGAATTAATAAGCCGGAGTTGAATGTAACTGAAATAGAATTCAAGTTGAACTATGTGGACATGAAGCTGAATGATGAACTGCAGCTTGAGGTGAATGACCAGCAAAAGAAGATTAATGAGCACCAGATAAAGATTAATGAACTATCAATGAAGATGCTTGCAGAGTTTGATAGGATGGAGAAGGAAATTAAGCATGTGGGTAGGTGTGTTAGGGTGTTTGTTGGATCCATTATTGTTGTCTTCATCATATGTATATATCTTGGAAGTAAGCTAGAATGAAAAAAAGTGTACTACTGTTGAGATTGCTAGTATATGTACCATTACATGTTATATTGCTTTTGAAGTGTAATGAATTGTAATGGAAGGACCAGAGTTGAAATATAATGAAATGTTGTTCAATATATGTATATTTATATATTATATACTTGACCTAATGTTTATTGGCACAAAGTTCACTATAATACTCACACCTTGCAAACATTTATGGTGGCACTTACTGTCTTCAAAATTCTCATTGCCCTGGTATAGTGTGCCACTGCTATAATCAACTTATGGTGCCACTCCCGTGTGGATACCTAATGGTGTGAAGACTGCACAATTTAATTAAGGACGAAAAAGGGCCACGGTAATTTTGTTGAGGACCAAAGAAGGTCTATACGATTAAAAACAAGGACTGAAATTGTCCCCGATACAAATTGTTGAGGATTTAAAAGGAAAATACATTGCCGAGAGATAAGAAGTACAGTGATACTCATGATGCCACACATATGATACAACACAGACAATATATATACCTCATATTACAGATGGATTTGAACATGATCAATTGATAAACAGATAGAAGTGACAAATAGATGTGCACATGACAGACAATGTTGACCAATATTCTAGAAATGCACACGATAGACAGAAGTGAACATGATCAATTGATAAACAGACATAAAGCATATATTAGAAGAAGCACCAATATCCTGTATTCCATACAACATCATAATAGACACAAATAAACAAGGCCAATACCAAAGTTTCCAAAAAAATTGTAGAAGAATGAGAACTAATCATGGCCAATACCAAAGGTATACAAAAAAGGCCTAATTACATATTTCCACAGCGCCAATACCAAAATGTTCCAAAAAAACTGGCCTGATTACAAGTATTAATCATGGCCAATACCAAAGGTATACAAAAAAGGCCTAATTACAGATTTCCACAGGGCCAATACCAAAGTATTCCAAAAAATGGCCTAATTACAACTACTAATCATGGCCAATACCAAAAGTATACAAAAAAAGACCTAATTACATATTTCACCAATATCAAAGTTATATAAAAAAATAGCCTAATCACATTGACTACACAATATTTTATTCATTTCTATGGGGCTGGCCTTGGTGGCTTAAATCCTAGTGTAGACATGAAGCTCATGAATCTGGCCCTGGTGTCACTTCTTGTTGCAATGATTGTCTCATTAGACACAACTTCAGTTGGATTTGATGGAGCTGGGCTGCTGCCTCTTTATGGTGCAGAACTTGGTGGAGCTGGTGTAGTTGCATGCTGGCTGCTTGTTTTTGGTACATGGCATCCTTGAGTCATTAGTATTTCTTCCTCTGGCCTTGATTGAATAGTTACATTGACTGGTTTTTTCTTTGACTTTGATGGAACTGTAGGTCCCTTAGATGTCTTCGAAAAGTGACAAGTTTGACCATATTTAGAGCACTTAACTGTATAAAACTTTTCCAGTTCCTTGTTGCTCTTCATAAGCTCTTTGCTAGGATATTTTCTGCGATGCTGTTTGGGACGTTCAATTTGCCTTTTCGGTTGTGGGGGTAGTGGTTTAGGTACACACAAGAGGACCATACTGTTGGGAATTGACTGGGTTGAGTGTGTGTTCATAAGTGGCATGCAAAGCATCTACTGTGAGCCACTGATGAACATGATTTTCTACAGGTTCATTCTTGTGAGCAATGGCAGTAATGACATGTTCACTTAGGGGTATCACTTGCATCTGACAAGTGGATCCAGGGTTGCTTCTCAATAGCTCTGCAAGATATTCCCTTAATTTTCCATATTGTTCCTTCTCACAACCTTTAACTGTGGCTTTGGCTTTTTTTAAGAGCCTTGCCAACTTTCTTCAACTTTTCCATATTGGGCTGTGTCAATATCCTTTTCTCTAATTTCTTGGCCACCCAATATTGAGTAGCCCTTTTATTCTGGAACACTCTGCAGCAAGTATGTGTCTCATTAAACATTTTTACTTGGAATGTGCTCAGTTTGTTGTTCCAAGCACAATATAGCATCCATTCACAGTCTTCAATACTGCATTTGCCATTACTCCGATCTTTTTATTCTTTACCTAGATAAATTGTTTCCCAAGACTAATGTTGTGGTATTTCACAACACATTTAAAAAGCTCCAAACTCAAAAACTCCCTGCCAAGTTCTAAATAAACATGGCCAAAGGCAGAATGTTCATTAAAATTTGGTAATACAGGTCTCACAGGTTCATCATCATCACTTAAAGGAGGAGTCCTTAATTCCTTAGAATGATAAGTATATCCATGTTCTTCAAATGACATTCGGTCTTCCTCTTCATTAACAATTTCCTCCGAGTCTTCATTGCTGCCATCCTTCTTACTCTTCTTCTTCTTTGGGTTACCAACTTTTTCTTTTCTCCAGAATGTGCAAACTTATCTCTTTCATCATCTATTTGGTCCTCTACACCTAGGGGAGGCTTATATGCCTCATCCTCTGCACTTTCATATGAATCAGAAGAAGCAATATCATCCTCTGCACTGTCATATTTCGAAGAATGACCACCATCCTCTGCACTCTCATGTTCAGAATTCACCTTATCATCATCTACACTCTCATGCTCATAATTCACCCCTTCATCCTTTGCACTCATATTTTCACAAGAAAACACCTTATCCATCATTTGCACTCTCATGCTCATAAGAATTAACCACATCATCCTCTGCACTGTCATGTCCAGGTGAACCAAACTCAGGAATCAAAATGCAGTCTTTGAAATAGATATGTATCTCATTGCCATTACCTAAGGCAGCCTCACACATGGCCATACATCAGAATCCTTACTAAGAGGTTTTAAAGCTTGCTCTAAATCAAGTTCACAGGCTTTAGCCACATCATCCTTCTACATTTTTCATACCCAAGTTACTTAAATAGAGTGTCAAGGTCACGCAAATTAACGTAGTCAATATCCATCTCAGGCAACGAGTCAACTCTACCATTTACATAGGTAAGCACTCAATCATCATCTCTAACTAAAACACCCCCATGATGATAAACAATAACTATATATTCAGCCATCTGTACAAAAAAAAACATAACATTCTTTAATCCAATGAATTCCAAAACTCCCAACACACTATAATGGAAATAATTTATAATAACCCAGGAATAATAAAATTAAACAAACAGACAAAGAAATATTCTCTGTCCACTTTGCATGTGGTTTTTACTAAAACTTGGGTCAACATTCGAGCACTTTACTAAAACAGGGACCACTCACTTTAGGGAGTTGCTTATTTTAAACCCTAAACTGAAACATGGGCCACATTGTCCAGGGAACATGGACCAAAAAAACACACATTACACAACAAAAGTACAGGGGACCACAAACAACAAATGGGCACTGGAATAAAAAAACTCTACAAAAGTCACTACACTTACCTTAAACCGAACAAAGAGCCTCGTACTACACCCAAGCGCGCAAAGCACGAATTCCCTGTGAGTGTTGAAGCGTTGTAGAATCAAAACAAAAAATAGGTAAAGTGTAATAGCCATAAAGTGATTCACAATTCCTTCTTAACATTGGATGTCGAACTTTCAAGCCACTGAAATGGTAAAGTGAACAACAATTAAGTGAAGGGTAAGTTTAGGTTTTTACTGGTTTATGCAACAACGTGGAGGTTGTTCTCTATATGACGACGTTTCTAGTCCAACGTGGAAGCTGAGTTGCCTCACTAACGTGGCACATCATCTCCGTTAGTGACGCCGTGGGATTGTGAATAATGAAAGGACTAACGTAAGTCCACTTTGTCTTTGTTGGGGACCTCCAAACTTATTTATTTTTATGAGGGACCAATATGGGGACCGTGTTTTTTTGTCAGGGACCCAAATGGGTCTTTCCTCATTTTAAAATGTTGAATGAAGGTAGAATAATAGTTTTTTTATAACCAAAAGATATCCTCATTCAATCCCCTCTAGTCACTTTGACCTCTAAGTACGGTCCTAGAGCTAACTTCTCATTGAAATAGATAATGCATTAGACAATTGTCATCGGGGAGAATATGAGACTAATCCCCCATCAAGATTTAGAGTGAAAAGGTTTCGCTTCTACCAAGTGTGCCACCCTTTGGAGTTCAATAATAGTTTTTATCTCTACACTTTCTTGATGAAGAAATATATTTATAATGTTGGCAGCAATGTAAAATTCTTAATAGGTCTCACATACTTTTTTATATGTGCATGAGATAATTTTATATCATGCAACATGAGAAACTATATTCTCATATATATGATATGTAGAAGGGTGACATTGAGGTTTGAACCTATGACTTCATATAAATTATCCAAATCCCGCATTAATTTTAGGGTGTGCATGACAACCTTCTCGGAATGAATTTTTTTTTTAATTTCTGTTCCCAGGAACAAAAATGGATGAGAAATGCGTTTGATAAAATCGGTTTATTTTTTTGTTCCCGGGATGAACCGGTTTTTTTTTTATGCTGGGGAACAAAAAAAAGAATCAAAAAATTTCTGTTTTTCTAATTTTGGGCACAAAAAAAGAATCAGTTTTCTCTCACACTATCACTCACTCGCTGGCTATGGCAGCGTACCAGAACAACCCCTTTTGAATGGTTACTCTGTTTCTCACTTGGTATTCATCCATCTGGTCCTATCTTCTTTTGGTCCTACGTTTTCTATCTCTCTCATTTTCTCATCTGTTAAGGACATTCTGAAAAAACGTAATTTTCTCTCATTTTCTCCATCTCTCTTGTTTTCTCCATATTCACTCATTTTCTTTTGGAATAAACGTAATTCTGAAAAAAAAAATGTGTTACATGAAATTGCAGAATGAACCCAATATTCGCTCCCAAAACATTTGGAATGAACCCAATTGCAAAATTCTGAATAAACCCAATTGCAGGTTAACAAGAAATTGTGTTACATGAAATTGCAGAATGAAAAAAAAAATTGTGTTAACAAACGTAATTCTGATTCTCGGAATAAAAACAAATATGTTAACAAACGTAATTCTAATTCTCAGAACTCTTCCAAAGCACAGAAATAGAAAAAAATCATTTTTTTCAGAAACAGTGCCAAGAATTAGAATGGTTGTCATGCGCAGCCTTAATGGCTTAAGACGTTTTATTTATAAACTTAACAATTAAGATTTCTTTAAAGAGGACAAGTGCATTTTTATTTTTATTTTGGTCAGGACAAGTGCATTTATTGGAAACAAGATTCACAATTTTATTTATTTATTTAATGAAATTAGGCAGAAAAAATTAAATATTGCAAATTAAATTTTAAAATACAAAAAAGTTGCATTTTTTTAACTTATTTATAAATTTAGAGCAGTCAGTCACGCCCAATATTAGGTGCAACACGGAGCTGAGTCACGCCCAACCTGTTGCGTTTAGTATTAGGCACGACCCATCCCCTAACCCGCCTTATTTTGGGCACGATTGGTCCAGTCGTCCCTTGTTTAAACCTTTCTCTCTCTACACTCTCTCCATAATTCTTCTCCCTCATAAACTATTTTCTCTCAAATACATTATCACTTGCTTATTCATACTTTCTTTTGTGTTTTTTGTTTATATATTTAAAAACGAGTTCAAATTCTGATTCTATTCGTATTGTTTTATATTATAATGCTAGAAAAATGGAAGGCCAACATGGTGTAGTTTTTAAGGCGAGAAAAGGCCCACACGTATCAAGCACAAAATAACATTTGACGAACTGCATCATAAAATCCATCAAAAATTAGGACTACAAGGTAACTGTTGAGCAATTTTGCAATCAAAATAATCATACAGATACACAAGTGCACGTGTCACAAGTAATAGAGGGATGTGTGAGTCCAAGTATCGTCCCACGAAAATAGTTTATAAAGCTTAGATTACTCAAGTAAAGAAATTAGAAAAATGATTGATTTTTATGAATGAGTTTATAAAATAAAAGACAATTAAACTAAGAAAACAGTAAGTTATTTAAGGTATTAACGTTATGGATGAGATATAGGTCATGTTTAATATCCCTGATATGACAATAATGAAATGATGCTATAAAAATGCTCTATTAATGCTTAATTAGTAACCGAACACTAAGATATGTTGGGGCTTTTGACCAACCTAACATATATATCCAATAACTAATTCTCACTTCTTTATAGCCGAATTAATTATCGAATTCATTAAGTTCAAGTTCTAAGGCTATCTGGTGTGAATGATATCTCTATTCACCACTTAATTAAGCTACTTGTCTTTTACTAATCAATCAAGTTACTTTTCTTTCACCTAATCAAACCAATTAAGTTACTCTTTTTCACCTAATTAATCAAGTTACTCTACTTTTACCTAATTAACCCAATTAAGTTACTTCTTTTCACCTAATTAACCCACACAATTCAACAAGGGTCTGGATTCAGGAACTTCTTGGCCCTAACCTCCTAAATATCATATATGTATCTCTCAACATGCATACATGAATATGAATAAGCAAACATGTTGAAAAACTAATTAAACATTCATAAAACCAAAGTTTAGGCATCCATTATAGTTGTACAACATAAGTACTTTATCACCCAACCTAAGGAGCAATTTAGCTCATCATGGAATAAAAGAAAACAGAGAAAAAGAAGAAATAATCCATGGAAAAACATAAGAGAAAAATAAAACACGCTATTGCAAAACTTTGTCATAGTTTTGCTCTAGCGACGATCTAGCAGCTCTTCTTCCTCCAAGAATCTTCCTCTCTCTCTAGGGTTTTTCCTTCTCGGGCTTGAACCCCTCCATCATCTCTCGATTAGTGGGGAATAACTAAATGAATGTGTACTTTTTGATTTCTTTTTTCGTTTCATTGGTTTCTTGAGTGCTTGTATTTGTAAGCTTGAATGACTGCGGGCCCACGTTTTTTTCCCCTCTCTATTCTCTTTGCATCGCCCCACAAACTTGTATGTGTTTGTAGGAGATAATTTTATTTCTTACAACATGAAAAACACTAATCCCATAAAAGAAATAAAATAATAAAGTTTTCACTTATTTTTTTCTCTTCTCTATTTTGGCAATACCAAACAAAACCGTGCGGATTGATTTATAATTCATTCTCGTAAATGTTGTTCCAATCAAATTTATTTTCTATTTTTTAATACGCACATACCTTTTCTTTTTGGAACATCAAAGCTCAAATATACGGAAACACAACTTTATTTCTTTATTTTAATATCTGTAATTTATAATTATCTACTATATACAGTTTATTATCCTGTTTTTTTCTCCTCCTATCTTTAAAAATTATTCTATTTCTCTAAATTTGGATAAATGTTTTTATTTTATTTTAATACATGGGTTAGATATTGGTATTCTATTATATCAAACCCGAACTTCTTTAATGATTTATAGGAGGGACAACAAATCACATCACTAATAAAGTTCTTATATCATACTCAAATTCACGCTCTTATGAAGTGTGAGCCTCATTATTAATTAAGGATGACAATTTTCAACACAACACGCTAACATGACATGAATATAAAAAAAATATTTTTAGTGCTACAATAGTATCATGCACTTGTACACTTTTTTTTATCAAATATGGTAAAAACTAAAAAGTAACACATTCATATTACTTTTATCTTTGTGATTATTTTCTTTCGTATCCCTCTTTTTTTTCTCTTTTTAACAAGGGAGTACCTACTTTTATTGCGCAAAAAATATGCTCGAATACAAGATTAAATATTTGTGTTGGAATTGATTTGGTGTAAAATTTGTGTCTAGTTTGTATAAGCAAAAATTGACATAAAAAATTTCGTATTGTGTTACATATTAACTCGCAAAAGTAAAATTAACCTGCATTAATCTTCTACTATTTTATTTGTGTTATTTCTGTGTATAGATTAGTGTATATTATCTTATTATGTCAGTCCTCTCACTATATATTTTAAAATTGATTGATTATTTATATCTATCGTTTTCATATTAAATACACTAAATATTAGAGTAATATATCAACCGAAGTACCATCCCTGTTTTTAAACATACTCACGCTTGGTGTTGAGATATATAGTCCCACATTGATTATCTGAGCAACTAATGTGGAGTTTATAAGGTTTTGGGCACTCCCACCCCTTGAGCTAGCTTTTAGGGTGGTGTATCCCAAGGTTCTTTACATGGTATCAGAGTCTCACCGTCCCTCACTTTAAAGTGGAATTAAAACAAAAAGCCTGTGCATAATCCACGCTTCAAGCCCAAAGGACTCTTGTGTGAGGGGCATGTTGAGATATATAGTCCCACATTGGTTGTATGAGCAACTAATGTGGAGTTTATAAGGCTTGTTTATTATAAGGCTTTGGGCACTCTCACCCCTTGAGCTAGCTTTTAGGGTGGTGTATACCAAGGTTCTTTACACTTGGCATCAATATCTTTAATTTAATAGTTATTGTTGAGAAAATTTATATTTACAATTTTTTATTTATAAATTCTTATAAATTATGTTATGTTTTACTGGTAAGATATTTTTGAATAAAATTTTATCGATATGACATAATATAATTTATAAATTTGTCAAAAAAAAATCCTACTCATATAAGTTTAGGATATTTTATTTTGATATAAATTACATTCTTTGATCATGAATCCTATTTATATTTAGGTGGTGTTTGGTTGGGAGCTTTTCGGCGGATATCTATCTTTCTCAAGTATGGCTTTTAGAAATACCATGTTTGTTTCAACGTTTTTCACCAAAAAACCATCTATCCAATTTGTCTGGATTTATGAGAAACATAGATATCCGCACTGTTTAGAAACCCAATTTGAAGGTGGGATTTTTCGGAAAACCAGTTATCTGGCTTTTAATGCACTGTTGATCTCATAAAGTTATCTAATTTTCCCAGTAAAGTTTTTTCCCACCAAACAACTTTTTTTTACATTTTTCTACCTATCTCACTCTATTTATCTTTCCAATCATTTCTCTATCTATCTCATTTCTCTACTATTCCAAAAAAAATTCCTGAACCAAACGCCCTTTAAGAATAAACATATAAATTATTAGATGTAAAAAATTTAATGATTAAGATTTTTTTTATCTTTATACGGATAAAATATGAATATTTATACTTTTCTGAAATGTTAATCATAGTAGAGCAGCGCAAACGATGCAGAGATGGGTTGCTGTCATCTCACTCAAAGTGGATTCCTCTCTGACACTTTGGTGTCAGGAGTAGTCATGACTCATTGTGAATAGGACTTCGTGTTTTGTTGCATCACTTTTCAACTTCTGCATGGCAACTGCACCTGTACCTGCATGCACTCCTTCTATCCTTTTCAACAAGCAATTTTGTCTTGCCCAAATTGCAAACTACAGTCCAATGTTAGCAATTTGCTCATCAACTTATCAAGTCATGGATTCTTTCTTTTCTTTGTTTTCCGTGCGAGCTTTCTGTTAAATTGGAGCACGAAATTTTATTTAGTAACTTTTAGAATCCCAAATTTTATATCTGCACTAAATTTTTTAAAAATGTTTTTTTTCTCTCTCTCTCTCTCTAATCTTGACTTTTAGAAGATCTAAAAATTTAAACCGTAAATGGTATTAACTATTAAGCATATAATTTTATTTTTTTCTATACATTGAATGATTATTTTAAATTTAAGTGAATTTTTAAAGTATAAATTAGAAAATATTAAAAGAAAATGATTATAATTTATTTAAGTAAATCTACAAAGTATAAATTCAAAAATAAATACATGTGTTTTCTAATATGATTAGTAAGAATGAAGTGGCTAAAATTTGAAAGAGAAAATGTAAATTTGGGAATTTTTTTTAAGGTAAACAAAAAAAAAATTTAAAAAAGGATAAACTTTTACATTAAAAAACACCTCAAAATTCGAGAATTGATAAACATAAAAAATGTCACCTCATTCTGGGTGGAGACAATTTTATTAAAAAAAGCTCTATTTTATTATTTAATAATAATAATTATTATATGGAAAAATATTTATATTTTTAATGTACTTAACTTATGCGCTTTTTATTTATCATAATTTACTTTATATTTTTTTTAATTAGCTAGTATTATAATGAAACACTATATTTCACTTAAAAGGATATAAGTTATGTGTTTTAAAAGGAAAATAATTTTTTATTAAATATGTTTTATTTTGGTATTTATGAAAACCAATTTGTGTTACTAACTCATTTTCAAAGGAAAACAATTAAACTAACACGACTCACTAAAAAATTGAAATGTAATAAATTATGGTGTTCAATGGGGATGGAGGGCTTTTTTAAAATTCGATTTGAGTAAAATAATTTTAATCGAATAGAACATATCATGTTTTAAAAGGAAAATAATTTTTCATTAAATATGTTTTATTTTGGTATTTATGAAAACCAATTTGTGTTACTAACTCATTTTCAAAGGAAAACAATTAAACTAACACGGCTCACTAAAAAATTGAAATGTAATAAATTATGGTGTTCAATGGGGATGGAGGGCTTTTTTAAAATTCGATTTGAGTAAAATAATTTTAATCGAATAGAACATATCATAGTTGGTAAAGAAGTAAATTATTAAAAAAATTAGAAACATCTCAATTATTCTTAGGGAATTCCATATTTGTACAGCATTAATAATTGAAAAAGCCAAAAGGTTTTGGATAAACAGAGACCGAAATGAACCTAACCTACCTTGTATAATTTCGGTCCTCTCCAAGACGAATCTAGTGAGTCTCGAGACCACAAAATTCTCAAGAGCAATAATATATAAATTTAGAAATTCCAAGGAATTCATCCCTAGATGCCAAGTAGAAGTAGATGTTCATGATCATCTCCATTTTGGGCGCAGTTAGGTTTATCATAATACTTCATGAAGGAATAGTGTTCTGGATGGCCCAACGCCATACAACACATTATCCTGTTATGAGGTTTCAAAGGTACATTATGAGGTTCCCGCTAGTCGCTATTCGTTTGGGTATGAAACTTTGTCTCAGGAGGAAAGGTTGATAGTTGAATGGTTTGAAGAGCTTAAGGAGACTTTGGGCCTATGGTCCACAAAGAAGGTGTTATGTTAAGGATGTGTGGCGGTGACTTGTAATGTTTACGATGAAATTTTTATGAGTATTTGTCTTCTGTCTTTTCCTAACATTTATGTATCTTTCTCAATTTGCAGTTGAAAGCTTGCCGATGGATGCATTGAAGGTTGCATGTGAGGCGGCTGCCAAGGTCAGAGCCGCAGGCGATGAGGTTCTGTCAGCTGTGCCTGCTCCCGCCATAAAGAGTAAGGATGCTGATAAGGGGAAAAAGAAAGCTCCTCACCATCCAAAGAAGAAAATTCATTCTGCGGCAGATATTCTCGCCGAGGAGTTGGCGAGGGGGGCTACTGGGCCCATAATTTAGGAGGTGCCGAACAAGGCGCGGGGGGGTTCGTCGGCTGGCAAGTCTGCTTCCGGATCTGTCTCGCCTGGACGCGTATGCTCTGGGCAAAAAAGACCTGCTGATGAAACCTTGGTCCTGCCAAGGGGTGCAAAGGCGGTGAGGACTGAGCCAATTGAGTCCGGACAGTCAAGGTGCAATGACTGTTATGCCGTGGACGGCTTCTCTGATGACTTTGGCGACGACGGGGTGAAGGTGATGCATACCCGAGAAGAAGAGAGGGCTATTGTGACAGCAGGCGCTCAAGAAATTCCTCCATCCGCTGCAATCCCTTTGACTAGGGCGTTGAAGCTTTCAGAAAGGGATCTCAATTCGAGTTTCCCCAAGGAAGGGCTGAATGTGGTGGTGCCAGAGAGAATATGTGGTGGAGGGCATCCTGAGGAGGACATTATCGGTCTTAGCCCTAAATATGTGGTGGAGGGTAACCGACTGCTTCATCGGATTTTAGACGAATAGGTGGTAGTGATCGAGGAAGGTCCCTAGACTGAGGAGGAAGTAGTGATCGAGGAAGGTCCCGAGACTGAGGAGGAGGATGATAACATGAGGGAGGACCATCCTGTTGGCGATGCTACCGGGCAAGATTTGTCAGTGTAGCTTGCTGACATCACTTTATCCAGCCAAGGAGCGGAAGGTGATGGATGGTGGGGATACTGCCGTTGTCGGCATAGTTGAACAAGTTTTTTTAGATGAAGAGGAGGCGACCCTTATGGGAGATCGCCAAGTTTAGTTTAGTTTAGTTTAATTCTAGCTTCTTCCTGTTTTCCATGGTTGGTATGTCGACCATGATCTTGTACTTCCCTTTTACATCAATGAATTTTACTTTAAATTTCACTCTTAAGTTTTCCTTCAATAAATTAATCAATGGAGACCTTCAATAAATTAATAAATGACGACCTTATATATCTTACTTCAACAGTTGACTTGTATGTTAGCTGAGGGTGAGAACCTTCCCAGTCCAACGCTTGGCGGGGGTGAGGACCATCCCGTAATTTGTATGTTGGCTAGGGGTGAGAACCATCCCGTGACTTGTATGTTGGCTGGGGGTGAGAACCGTCCCAGTCCAACTCTTGGCGGGGGTGAGAACCATCCCGTGACTTGTATGTTGGCTGGGGGTGAGAACCGTCCCAGTCCAACTCTTGGCGGGTGAGAACCATCCCGTAACTTGTATGTTGGCTAGGGATGAGAACCATCCCAGTCCAACGCTTGGCGAGGGTTAGGACCATCCCGTAACTTGTATGTTGGCTGCGGGTGAGAACCATCCTAGTCATACGCTTGGCGGGGGTGAGGACCATCCCGTGACTTGTATGTTGGCTGGGAGAACCGTCCTGATAGTCCTCAAGAGTTGAGGCCCATTAAGTGCAAATTGTTCCACAAAACCCATGTTTTGGTTATAAATCACGCCCTTTAACCTGCTTTTCATATAGAGAAACTGTTTTGAATAGTGGACCAGAGCAATGCCGAAAGTGGGAATTAAGGTAGACCTGAAGCAAATTTAACATTATCTTTTTCACATATGACTATTGGGTTAGTTTGCTTTGTTCAGGACACCTAAGGCCCATCAAAAGGAACCACAAAATGAAGAGAGAAGAAGGAGCGTTGCGCAGAAAGGAAAAAGAAGTCTGCTATAGTACAACAACAGTCAAAAGAAGCAATGGGGAGCTGCCTCGTCAGCTACAGCAGAGAAGGTGAAGATGCTGCCTCTGCTACAGTACGAAAGCAAAGAAGCTGAGCAATGGGGAGCTGCCTCGTCAGCTACAGCAGAGAAGGTGAAGGTGCTGCCTCTGCTACAGTACGAAAGCAAAGAAGCTGAGCAATGGGGAGCCGCCACGTCAGCTACAGCAGAGAAGGTGAAGGTGCTGCCTCTGCTACAGTACGAAAGCAAAGAAGCTGAGCAATGGGGAGCCGCCACGTCAGCTATAGCAGAGAAGGTGAAGGTGCTGCCTCTGCTACAGTACGAAAGCAAAGAAGCTGAGCAATGGGGAGCCGCCACGTCAGCTACAGCAGAAGGAGTGGAGGTGCCACCCTGAATCCGATACTCCTACTCACAAAGGGAGCCAAAAGCAAGGGGGACCACTTCCATTTAAGGCCAAGCTGGCAAGAAGCAAAGCTACCATTGGAGAGGATTTAGACAAAGCACGACCCTTGATGAAAGGAACAATGGAGATCAAATGAAGAACCCTATAAAAGGAACAAGCAATCCTCATAAAGAGGAGGATCAGCACCCATCCTAGGACTGGTTGTCTCTTTGTTTTCTTATTTCTTTGTAAAAATGCTCACTAGGAGCTAACTTCCTCTAAGTAGGTGAGGGTTCCATAGAAGTAATCCCTTTTGTCTTAGGTTAGCTTTGTAAGGAACACATATTTTATAAATGAATTTTGAGTTGCTCTTTGGTTTAATTTATTGATTTTGTGAAACCCTTTGGGCTGGCAACCTCATCCCGGGACCACTTGGTTGATGAAACACTGACAAAGGCGTGTGGAGCATTCTCAAAATCCTGGGGTAGTTTAGCCTGAAGAAAGGAGGGATAAACACCTGGAATGGGGAGCACTGCCATGTGAATCCATGCTCTTTTGAGAAGGCAGCATGGTTTCCTTGCATATAACTCCAAGTACTATGGAGTAACGTGGAGAGTAAGGCCTTACCCTCTGCTTACCTATAGCAAAACAAGGGAAGGAGCAAAATCCACTTGTAAAATATGCTACCAGGCAGGGTTAACCAAAGGGATGAAAACATGGAACCCGTAACACCTACTTGATCTTTTTCTTTCTGAAATTAATCTTAACTCAATTCCTATCACAACCTTTTCCTCACGATAACTGAACTGTGTTTTACTAGCTGATGCTCTTACTTTCATTTCGTTGACTGCTCTTAAAGTTACTTCAATTGATGCCATTTTATTCGATGACCATGCTAAGTCATTCACTGCTCTCATCTGGTTCAGAATGGTTAACATTGTTTAACTAGCTGCCCAGAGATTGCTCTTTGTGAAGCTTAGCTGAGAATAATGATTTCTTTTACTGCTCCATTTTACAAATTAAGTTTCCTTTAGCGCTTCTTACTTCACAACTGCTCCCTGAGGACGATAAATCTGGGGCTATAATACCCTATATTGCTTGACACGTACGCTTGCGTATAGTTGAAGAGGGTTGCTCTTAGTCAGAGTAGATTGCTCCTGTTGGCAATCCTAATTACTACTCTACACTCTTGCTCTCTGAAAGAAATATTCCCAAGCAACTCTCGGTTCGACTAAGCAATTGGCGCCGTTGCCGGGGATCATTTGGCAAGAAAGGGCGTTTTTAAGGAAACATTTTTGCTGTTTAATCGCAGTCTTTTTTTTTTTAATAAACCTCCTCCATTTGTATGAGCACAGAACCTACAGAACTTGGACTGGAAATAGTACTTTTTGATCCAGAACCCGAGAGAACCTTCAGAAATAGAAGAAGAGTTCAAAGGTTGAAAAACAGTACAATGGAGGAGGTTGTAAACAATGATAACAATGGAAATCATAATCATGAGCCTGAACAAGGACCGAATGGAGGAAGAGGGCCATCATTGAATGATATGGCTGCTCCCTTCAGAAATGGTCCAGAACGAGGATATGTTCCCCCTCGTCTGAATATCCCGAACTTTGAAATAAAACCTGCAATGTTCCAAATGATTATGAACGCTGGTCAGTTCCATGGACTACCCATGGAAGACCCTCACAGTCATTTGGACAATTTCACTGAGATAGTTGACAATTTCAAAGTTCATGGTATTTCGGAAGAAAACATGCGGATGCGACTTTTTCCATTTTCCTTAGCTGGAAAAGCCAAAGAATGGAGGAGAACATTGCCCCCAAACTCCATCACCAGTTGGGAGCAATTGGCGGAACAGTTTGTTACCCGATTTTTTCCCCAAGCAAAACAAGCCCAAGTGAGGGCTGATATAGCTTCTTTTCAAATGTATGATGGAAAAAGTCTGTATGAAGCGTGGGAACGCTTTAAAGAGTTGATACGAATCTGCCCGAATCGTGAAGTTTCTGATTGGGGCATCATTCACACGTTTTATCATGGTTTAACCCCACCATTGAAAGCAACTGTTGATGCACCCGCAGTGGGAGATCTTTTGGATTTTACTTATCCAGAAACCTACCAGTTGTTGGAAAAACTTTCAAAAAAACATATTTCATGGCCTTCCACACGACACATTGCTCCTAAGAAAGCAGGAGTTCTTGAGCTAAGCTCAGCTGATGCTATTTCTGCACAAATGGCTTCGCTCCAGAACACTATAAAAAAC
>NW_026895732.1:0-17831 GCF_033153095.1 Gastrolobium bilobum | reverse complement strand
TCTATCATTAATTTGAGTCATTGTTCATGCGATTTCTGTTTTTTTTTTTATTTTTATCTTTGTATCCAATTTTCACACACAAATCGGTGGTTTAAAATTAAAAAAATACTTATTCCTCGCACCGACTTCTTTAAAATTAAAAAAAAAAATTCAAACTAGTCTCAGTTCCTTTGTTTTTCTCTATTACAAGTTTATCTCCATTATTTATCCTTAGTAGTTAGTAAGAACAGACAAAAGTAAAAATAAACACTATATGCTTCCTAAAGACCTAAACAAAAAATAGTAAATATGAGCACCAAGAGATGGCTATTCTCTGTGCAAACATCAAGAATCATGTTCATGGCTTTGTAGCCTCTCAGCAATTTGACTCATGCTAGGCCTCACGTTTCTGTGATCCGTAATAACAACAACCAGTTCTCACATTCAAATAGAATTTTATGTAAGTATGATGCTATTGTAAATGTTTTTACAACTATAACTTATCAACGTCAAATGAGTGTTGTCATCTATGACAACTCTCTTGAGGATGTAGAGGCTGTTAGTTTTGCTATATTCTAATGGAACACTATATATAGATGACTTCATGGTCTAACTGCATTGATTGTATAACATATCCTGTAGAACTGTATATAATAGGAACAACTACTTGATAAGCATACCTAAATTTTCCTGGCTAATTTTTTGTTTTTTGTTTTTATGTTTATAATGATGACTCTGAGATTTGAATTCATAACCCCGTAGAAAAGTATCCAAGCCCCTCACCAATAGTTCACTCTAAGTGGTTTCCCAACTTACACTTACAACATTTATTTATTTTTGGATACAATGGAACCTAATACAAACTATTCAAACCAATTCTAGTGGCTTTGACATTTAATTTTAAGTTGGGATAGTTATACTGTATCTTTTCTATCCAATTAATGAAGGTAAACGGAAAGCCATCGCAGACAATCTAATGCAGCAGCAGCAACAGCAACAACAACCTCCCCCGAAGAAAATTGCAACAGATGGTTCTTGAGTTGTGGTACCAATAAATCCAATGTTTAAATGCAAGGGTCAACAGGTGAATTTTCCACTATGATGGGGGTTTCGAATGTAGGCATGTCATCAATGAAGTCGTCAATTAAACAATGACAACATGCTAGGGAAGGTTGAATGTTAGCAATGGAAGGCATCTACCATTCTTGCTTAAGCTTGGAAGGATGACATGTGTACAAACCCCAATTTTGTCTATATCAAAAATGGCAAAAAACAATAGTAATTAAATAATAAAAACAGAAAAACAAATAATAATAACAAAAGAATGATGATAATAAGACACAGTGAAGCAGGATAAAGGCGATGATTCAGAGTTAGACTTTATAGAGTCAAACAAAAATCTTTCTTTGCTATTCAAAGAATGATGAACACCAAAATGGAAAAGCACCCCTTATATTAGTGACATCTTGTATCCCCTATACCCTGCTAAGCTTAGGCATGATGTCAAATGAGAAAAAAAAGGAGAGGCTAGCATGGAAATGGGGAGAAGTTTGGTACTATGGTTATGAAGGGAAAACAACAAGGTAGGGAAGCAGAAAGCATAACGCAATGAAGCTGGATGAGGTTGAACTGCTTTTTTTGAATTTTTGAGCTTGAAGGAGGTAAGAACCTCCCTTGTTCCTCATCTAGAACCTTGACTGCTTGCCTTGATATTTTGTTTATCTAATGTAGAAGGCTCTGATGTTAGTGAACTTAAAGAGTAACACTTTGAGTGAATACTCATTAAGCACACACATCCTTATGTTATGTTTTGTCTTATTTATCATACATCACTAAAAGGGTAAGGTATGCTTAAAAAACCCATCACATAAGATTAAAGTGAAAAGCAGTTATGAAGATGTTAGTCACTCACCACCAAAAATTGAAAATTTCGAGCTCTTCAAGTTAATCGCTACTATAATATTTGAAAAGTACGATATTAAGATTATCAAAACAAAATTTCTCTCTAGTCAAAAAGCCAACTTACACAGTTAAGTTTTTATAATCTTTTATAGTTTAAATAAATTTGCTAGTTTATTCCTTTCAACTATTTCACCTTAAAGAATTAGTTTGCATTGATTGATAATTTCGATTTTTAGCTTTTGATTGGTAATGTAATTTTTATAAAAAAATAAAAAATAAAGAAAAGAAAAAAAAATGCAAAAAGTGCAAAAAATTTCTGGAAGCTCCACAACCACAAGTATACATTCTGCTCTGTTTCCACTGCAAATCTGATTTCTTCAATGGAAATGAATTTGAACATAAAAATTGAACTTGAATTTCAACTTCCCCTAAAACCCTAAATCCCCAATTGTTCTCCCCTTTTCCCATTTAACAAACCCTAAAGCCCAGAACGTCAAAATGGCAACCAAGGTTAGGATTTTTAAATAGGATAGGAGAAGGTGAGTCACGATGAAATGTTAGCCATTAGATATATAAAATGATTTAAGTGCCAAGGAGGATATATCAAGTGTCCTACACGAGAGGGGTTGCATGTGTCACTATCTATGTGTCTTAATTTTATACAACTATATTGATCTGCTTGTTCAATCCTTTAAAAAATAAAAATAAAAAACTTCAAATGTTTTAGTTTTGTCCGATAAGATATACTCTTTCAGGGAAATTAGAAATAAAGGAGACTTATATATCATTAAGCAGGTGGGGGTGAGAGCATGTGTTCGAATCTCCCCAGTACCACCTTTGAAAGGGATTTAAAACCTTAATCCTGGACCCGCCCCGAATTGGATTAGTTGCAAAGCAATGAACCGATTGGAATATTTTCAAAAAAGAAAAAAGTGTTTGTACATAAAATTATGGATATACTATAATTAAATGAATCAAATTTTTTTTTCAACTTTATAAATAATACACTAAGTTTTCTTTCTTTAACCACAATACAAAAAATGAAAATATTTTCATCCTTTACTCGAATTTGGTTGACTTAGACCAAAAGCAGATTGTTAAAAGCTACTTCTCAAAACATGACAACATATGCTCGCTGTAACACCCTCCCTTGTATGCATCCAAGAGAGTTGTTTGCTAAGCGGATTAGAGTTCTTTAATCATATTTTAGAGACTGAAAATCACTTTTACAATGCCAATTAAAATAATTTTATTTTTGAAATCGGGTTCGTCACAAAAATCAGAGTATACTTTCAAAATTTCTCAACTACTAAAAATATAACTTTCCTGGCAGACCTTGCTGTCTTTAAAAATTCGTATAAAATTCACTTCAACGATTCAAAAAAATATTCTTTGTAATCTAGAAACTAGACATCCGGGGCTTCACGTTCATATAAAATAATAGTGATTTGGAGTTCGTTTGCCCCTCAAAACATAACTCGCAAAATAAGAGAGAAAGTAGTGGAAATATCACAAATGTCCTGGCTGGTAAAATTCATAATAAATCGATCTTTCAGAATTTCTTTGGAAGGTTTATATATAATGAAACTAGACACTTGGGGCTACGCGTGCATATAAATTATAAGAAAATCAGAGGTCCGTAGCCCCAGTACGACAACTTACAAAGTGCTCGCAAAGACTTTTCAAACTCAGCATTTAGATAACATGTCAAAATCCTTTTCGCAAACGTTTCAACATCTGTTTCCAAAATACTTGCTGGTCATAAAATCGTAATGCAATAATAAAATCATAGTTCACAGTAATAAAAGCTTCTCAATGTTCATACAGGTTCGGTTTTCTTGTCCACTAATTGACTTCCATTCTTCTATAACTTGGCACTTCTTAGGTCACTTAAGTATGATCATAACATTTCTATAATGCCTACGGTTGGGTGAAATAAGTCATAAACAAGAGGTTCATACAGATTTAATCACA
The DNA here is from genome assembly GCF_033153095.1 of Gastrolobium bilobum. Classification (NCBI taxonomy): domain Eukaryota; kingdom Viridiplantae; phylum Streptophyta; class Magnoliopsida; order Fabales; family Fabaceae; genus Gastrolobium; species Gastrolobium bilobum. Next base: position 13,976 of record NW_026895732.1, on the reverse strand, counting down.
ACAGAATTTCGCCAAATTCACAACCCAAAAACCGGTCTAACACTATTAAGGGAGCCATATTTCAAGCTCCACAAATTCAGTCTTTAGGTTTGCATGCATTAATTGCCAAAGGCTTGGTGACCGAACAGTAAGGGAAAGAATGACAGAAAACTAACTCCCTAGATCACTCTTGCTAACCGAAACAGAGGAGAACACAAAAGAGATCAATATTCAAGGGTACCTTGATGCTTACAAGCTCGCCACACAGCCAAGGGATTTGTTACCAATCTTTGCTTTAAACTCCTCACTCCTAATCTCCAACGTTCACAGTTTCAGCTACATGCAGCACACTTCTCCTCTCCATAAATCAGATTCACAGCTCATTGAATGTTGGTTCTTTTCAAGGATGTCACGGTTTTAGCAAAAGATGAAAGGATAAGATGAAATTTTTTCTTGATGTTCATTTTCTACTAGCTCACGGTTTAGGGGGAATGAGGAGATGGAATGAACTAAATTATTGTTCTGATTCTAGGAGTTAAACATTCATCTTGAGGCTCAACACTCCAACGCATAGGGAGAGGGGAGAAGGAACTACGGTTGTCTACTGATCTGCACCCAAAGTCAGCAAGGAAAATTTCATTTGTCTTTGCTTGGGTTATGCGCACAAGGATAGGTGGATGAAGGAAGTAAGGTGTGACTCTTGGCAAATAAATTTACATGCATTCTGATTTTTGGATAAAAGTGCACATGGAGAAGAGAGTGGGATGGGTAAATGGGTTACTTTCTGATCAAAAGTTGAATGCAGTCAGATTGCATGTCCTCTCTTATTATGATGACTTATTATGATGCGCACAATGGAGAGATATAAGGCTGACTTGGTTCAACATCCAATGACTTTCACTTGATTTGTTTTATCTCTTCACTAGTCGCACAATGATGGAAGGATAAGGATGTATTGGTAGTTTGCTTTCTCATCATCCTAAGCGTACAAGGAGTGGGGGAATGATGCAGATTTTGGTCCAAGGGATAGGTGGTTAATTTGGCCCACTAGCATTGCATGCAATCTGTCCTCTTTTGATTAAATTAATGGGTTTCAAGTTTTCAAATGGTTGAGATAGTTTACTTGATCAGCCAAGGGTTAGGATTAGAAGGAATGGGCTGATTTAATTCTTCCCTAAAGTAGCGCATAGGGAGAGAGATGGTGAGGAGGGAAAAGTGTGGCTTATGACCAATATCATTGCATGTATTCTGATTTCTTTGATTTATTAAAGGACTGCAAGCATTCAGATGTACATCATAACACATTATTGAGCGCACAACAATAGGGAGATAAGATGGATAGGGTAGTTATTGGCCAACAAGATTACATGCCCTTGGCCAATGGAATTTCATGCAAGAAGATTTTTACTTTACTCTCAATGGCTACATAGGGTGGCAAGGTTGATTGCTTACGACACTAGTACAAGTAACTAAAATCTCCCTTTCCTTTTCTTCTATACTAAGCGCATAAAAGAATAAGTGTCTATCATTATTTTCAACCAATAAACATATACTTTCTGATTTCCCAATCACCTACTAGGCGTATAGGATAATAGAAGGGTTGACTTGATTTTTCTATGGACACTTTCGTAAGTAATCATAATTTTCTTTAAAATAATCTAAAGATTATTAAAGGGTCCAACTATCATCTCTTTAGGAGCATTGCTTACTGTAATCTATTAATTATCATTTCATATGCCTTCTAAGCATTATCTAAAATTTTCATAGTTTATATTAATTTAATCCTATTCTTTTAACTAGAGCTTTGGATTCTCAAGGTATGTATATACTTATATACTCACTTATAAATGCACATCGAATAATTTTTTCTAACTTAAATAAATTCCACTCTAAACATGAACTTAAATCGAATTTCAAGCATGCTTCACATTCTTAATTATAATTTACATAAGTTCCTAATTATGCGGGATGTTACACTCGCGAAGACTGTTATAATTTTTTTTTTTTTTGTTTAAATTAGATATGATTCTTTTCAATACAAGCATGAAATCTTTTTAACATCTCTTTAGTTCTTGCCGACAGCAACAAAAAATTACTCTTCCAGTTTTTGCATATATTGTCCATGCATATTTTTCATTGCAACCTTGAGTGATTCTCTTTTTATAGGGGTACATCGGTGTTCTGGTCTAGATAAATGGCCTTGCTCAACCAGCACAATTAGCTACACTGCAGGGCCATCATCACTGAGCGCATAAAGTGTGTGACTTCCTTGTACACGTGTCCTCCTACATTTTCCAAGGCCGCATGATCCTGTACACGTTAGGGGTCACATAGCCTCTGTAACAGCCCGTTACGTACCGGTAATGTTATCATTGCATATGGTATTAAGCGCAATTACAATCACAGTCATTGAGTTAATTAAATTACGAAAAAACTTTTTCTTTTATTAAATTCTTATAGTTAAACATTAATCATTTCTGTAATCAATTAAAAATAACACCGTAATCGTAAATGCAAAACTCGCGAAAGCATAAAACTCATTTATTATAACCCCTCTAAGCAATACCATTAACTCTAGGTTATAAAAATACTATTTTCAAAAATTTACACTGTGGTAATCGATTACCCTTCTTGAGGTAATCGATTACCAAAAGTTCCAGAATGAGGCAGTAGCTCAATTTGGGCTCCCCTGTTTTGGGTAATCGATTACCTTGACATAGGTAATCGATTACTGAACGAGGTAACCGATTACCTATGCAAAGGTAATCGATTACCTTCATCACAATGGCTCAATTTTTGCGTCCCCTGTTTCAGGTAATCGATTACCAAGGAAAAGTAATCGATTACCCTACTGCAAAAATGACAGATAACAGCATTTAAAACACAAAATGGGTGATGTAACTTACTCCCAGCACCTTAATACTCATTATACCACTTACACAAGATCTAATGTAGGCTCTAGGCCCTTCCATCATGCATATTCATTAGTCAATGCATCATTTACAATATTTCACAATTCCATTGTCACTTAAACCTCAAATGGCCAATTTTACATCACAAGTCTTCAAATTCCTCAAACTACAACATATGTGGTCATGGACAAGTCCCATGCTCACCAAAATATCAATATAATCAAAAGGCATAAAATATAACTAAATTGCAAAGACTTAGCATATAGTTATGAACATGCAATATGTTCATAACCTAATTCCAAAATACTAAACACTATGCTAGGTGTATCAAATATAGTCTTCCAAAATGCCATGCTCTCTGAATTCACATCATGCTCGATTCCTCCACTAAGCAGGCCTCTTGCCCGAAGCTCCTTCATACTCACTATAACCTGAAATGATGTCCCCAAACGCGAGGTGAGATATACAAATATTTCTCAGTAAACCAAGGGTACTAGAGGATCACTCCACCCCATGGCTCACTCAATGTGCAACAATAAACATCATGTAAAATGCATAACATACATAATCACAAACAACTGGGCTCACATCCAAGAACATCCACACGAGGATTTTGTTCAAGGAACCCATCATATAACTCCCGGGAAGCTTCCTGGTGCCTCTCCCATGGATGAGACAACCCTATGGCAAAACTCAACTGGAACTCCTCATGAGCCCTATCCAGCGGAAGTCCCATGTTTGGATCATCCTGGTACCGCTCTTAGAGTCGGCCCCATGGCAAAACCCGACCATAATCCCCAAAGGATATCTCCAGCGAAAGTCCAAACCACACACATCTACTGGCCAGAGATCACAAATATTTCACACAAACAATTATCAATGCATGAACATACATTCCCACACAATGTCACAAAGCACAAAATCCAACCACAACCTTCCACTAGGTGTGGTGGAGCACACAAGGGAATAAAACCCAAGTTCTAATGGTTTACCTTAACTCCAAACACAATACTCCACACGTAAGCTCCAAGCTTATCCCACTTCTATTGGTTCCGTGAGAGGCAACCGATATGATCAAATAATAATGATCAACAATCAATTGCAAACCATCAATCAATTTCACAAGAATTATAACCAATTTTTTCCACATAGGCGTAATGGCCTTCTAACAATTAATTCACTAACTCAACCACTTGAATCATCAAACTAATTTTACCAACCCACCAATTATGCACTAAAACATCAACCGTTGATAACATAATTTCACATCAATTTTCCTTACTTTTCCTTAAAATTCGAGTTCTTCAAGAAACATACCCCCAAGGCTTTCAATTCAATTCAACACTCATACACATCTTTAATCATACAATTAATTCATACAAACACTCCATAATTCAATTATCCAATCCCATCATCATGCGAATCCATAAAGTCTTGAAAACTCATCACAAAATTGCCTAAGTTAAAATTCCCAAACCACAATAACTTTTATTACATCAATCATCATCATTTATCATTCTAAGCATTAAATTCCAAAGGAGACATACCATTTAATGCTCCTAACTACCATAACTCTGTTGGGAAAAACTCGGTTCCCTCAAGCTCGGCTCAGGGGCCTTTGTGCGGAAGTCAATCAACAAGATCCTGATCTCGGATCTCGGCAATACCTCAGCCTGAACTTCACCAGGTCAGGCAGCGCAGCGGAAAAATCAAAACGTAAACACAGGAGAGAGAGAAGAAGAACACAACCAAATTTAACGTGGGAAAACCTTCTCCAATGAAGAAGTAAAAACCCACGGGACCTAGTCCAGATCAAAAATCCACTATGAAAATAATGGTTACAAATAATCAAATACACCAATGTGGTGGTTAACTCAACCTCTCCAACAATGGTGATAATCAAACTACCCTAGAGATGTTTCACTCAAACTCTCTCTAGAGATCTCTCAAATGCAAAGCATAAAGCTTTACTCAAACAATCAAACAATTTTTCTCTCAAATTTGTTCTCTCAAATCTGACCTTGCCTCCACCCACAACTAATGAGTATATATAGAGGAGGTAGAAATTAGGGTTAGAGTTTTTAGGAAACCCCTCAAACGGGCTTGGGCTTAGCATTGAAGGAGGAAGCCCAACAAATCTCCCCCTTCGACTTCAATGCGTCGGCTTCAGCATCAACCCAGCTCCTTCACAGCAGTCTTCAAATTTTCTTGCTGGAACCGGCTTTGTCATCATGTCGGCCCAATTTTGGTCAGTGTGCACCTTGACGAGTTCGAGCTCTCCACCTTCCACCACATCCCGGATCTAGTGATACCTCACATCAATATGCTTAGTGCGGGAGTGATAGGTTGAATTCTTCGCAAGATGGATTGCGCTTTGATTGTCACAACCCAGCTCGTACTTGTCTTGATCATGGCCGAGTTCCATGAGGAACTTTTTCATCCACAGAATCTCTTTGCTTGCCTCAGTAGCGGCAATGTACTCAGCCTCAGTTGTCGATAGTGCAACACATTTCTGAAGTCTTGATTGCCAAGAGACAGCTCCTCCGGCAAATCTCATCAAATATCCTGTAGTCGACTTCCTCGAGTCGGCGTCTCCCCCTAAATCAGAATCCGAGTAGCCTTGCAACTCGGCTTTGCCTTCTCCAAATCGGAGACATAAGTCGGTCGTACCTCGGAGGTACTTGAAGATCCACTTCACTGCTTCCCAGTGCTCTTTGCCGGGGTTTGACAAATACCGGCTTACCATTCCAACCGCATACGCAAAGTCGGGTCTAGTGCAAACCATCGCATACATCAAGCTTCCGACGACGGATTGGTACGGGACCTTCATCATCTCATCTTTGTCTTCATCAGATCTCGGACATTGCTTCTGGTTCAGCTTTATGTGTCCGGCAAGGGGGGTACTCACTGTTTTGGCTTTGTCCATGCTGAATCTCTTCAGAATCTTCTCAATGTACTTCTCTTGACTCAGCCACAGTAGCTTCTTCTGTCTATCTCGAATGATCTTGATTCTGAGAATCTGCTTTGCAGGGCCGAGGTCCTTCATTGCGAAGGACGAGCTCAACGCCTTTTTCAGGGTGGCTATCCTCGATTTGTCTTTCCCTACAATAAGCATGTCGTCAACATATAACAACAAAATCAGAAAATCTCCGGCCTCATACCTCTTCACAAATACGCAATGGTCGGCTTTAGTCTTCTCAAACTTATGATCAATCATGAATGATTCAAATTTCTTGTACCACTGCCGAGGTGCTTGCTTCAAGCCATAGAGGCTCTTTTTCAAACGACATACCAAGTCTTCTTGGTCTGGAGCTTGGAATCCTTCAGGTTGCTCCATATATATTTCTTCTTCTAAATCACCGTGAAGAAATGCCGTCTTCACGTCCATTTGTTCTACCTCGAGGTCCATTGAAGCCGCCATGGCTAACACGGTTCGGACCGAGGTCATTTTCACCACAGGAGAAAAAATCTCCTCAAAATCAACTCCTTTCTTCTGATTGCAGCCTTTCACTACAATCCGGGCTTTGTATCTCGGCTTTTGCACGTTCTCTTCATTCTTAATCTTGTAGACCCATTTATTTTTCAGAGCTCGTCTTCCTTTTGGCAACTCAGTCAGCTCATAAGTCTGATTCTCTTGCAGAGACTTCATCTCGACTTGCATTGCCTTTTCCCATTCTTCTTTCTCTGAGCTCGTCACAGCCTCATCATAACTCTGAGGCTCACCGTCTTCAGCAACAACGGTGTATTCATCATATGGGTATCTTGTAGAGGGTCTTCTTTCTCGAGTTGGATATCTCGGCTGTTCTTCAGCTTGAGCACCCGGTTCATCATTCTCATCCCGGATCTCATCCTCAACTCGGACCTCAGTGTCTTGGTCATCTTCAGCTTGTTGCTGGTCATCAATTTCTTCATTCTCTTGATTTTCTCCCCCTGCTTCAGCTCGGACAGGAGGGACGGGTTCTTCATATCTGACAGTAACCCGGACTTTGGGCTTCGAGATGTCATGAATGTTCTCATGCTCATGAAAGATCACATCTCGTCTTCTCACTATCTTCCTATTGATTGGATCCCAAAGTCGGAACCCGAACTCACATGTCGGCGAACCAAGATAGATGCATTCTTTTGTCTTTGCATCAAGTTTAGCCCTTTCATCTTTAGGGATATGCACGAAAGCTTGGCATCCAAACACCTTCAATTGATTGTAGGCCGCTTTTCGACCTGTCCAGACTTCTTCTGGAATTTCTCCTTCAAGTGGCCGTGATGGTGAGAGGTTGATCAAGTCAACAGCAGTTTTGACGGCTTCTCCCCAGAATGATTTCGGTAACCCGGCATTGGATAACATGCTTCGTACCTTCTCTTCAATTGTTCTGTTCATCCGCTCAGCCAGTCCATTCAGCTGAGGTGTCTTGGGGGGCGTCTTCTCAAGTCGAATCCCAGCCGCTCTGCAGTATGCATCAAATGGGCCGCAATACTCACCACCATTATCAGATCGGACCACCTTCAATTTCTTACCAGTCTCCCTTTCAACCATAGCATAGAATTCTTTAAATGATTGGAGTACCTGGTCTTTAGACTTCAACAAATACACCCACACTTTGCGGGAATGGTCATCAATGAATGAAACAAAGTACTGAGCTCCTCCAAGGGATCTTTCCGACATGGAGCAAACATCAGTATGGACGAGGTCAAGAATATACCTGCGTCGTCTTGGTTGATCCGGTCTCACAAAAGAAACTCGGTGCTGCTTTCCAGCTAGGAAGTGCGTGCAACTCTCCAACGCTTGGCCTTTCAACCCGGTCAATAATCCTTTCTTGTTCAGGATCTGTAGCCCTTTCTTGCTCATGTGGCCGAGGCACTTGTGCCATAGCTCCAAGCTAGGTTCATCTCGAACAGAATTGGCTTCTCCGCCATTGATCTTTCCTTGCATCACGTACAAGGAGCCTTCTTTCTTACCTCGGGCCACGACTAAGTTTCCCTTGGCCAGCTTCCATCTCACACTACCGAAGTAGTTCACTAACCCGGCATCATCAAGTTTGCCTACCGAGATTAGGTTCAAACGCATGTCAGGAACATGCCTCACATCTTTCAACACAAGTCGGCATCCGACATCTGTGGTCAGAGTTACATCACCGACACCAACAATCTTGCTGGTCACTTGATTTCCCATCTTCACGACTCCGAAATCACCACCTCGATAAGAGGAGAAAAAAACTTTGTGTGGAGAAACGTGGAAGGAGGCACCAGAGTCAACAATCCAGGTGCAGTCATCATATGCAACATTCAAATAATTATCCTCACCTAGGAGGAACATATCGGCATCAGGATTTGCAGCCACCGCAGTGGTGCTCTTGTCTTCCCTCTTCTTGGGAATAATCTGATCCGGCTTCACAGAGCCGTTCTTCTCATCATTTTGTAGGGTCTAGCAGTCTGGCTTCTTATGGCCTGTCTTTCCACAGTAAAAGCACTTCAAGTCATATTTCGACTTTGACCGACCTCTGGACTTGTCTCATCTGTCACGACCTCTACCTCGACTTTTGCTTCTACCGCGAGAGTCGGATTTCCCTTTGTTCTCAGCAACGTTGGCCTCAGACGTACTCGAAGTACCTCGTTCTCTTCTCCTGGATTCTTCGCCCAGGAGGCTGTCTGTCACGACATCCATCTTCAATTTTCCATCTGGAGTCGAGTTATTCAGGGTCAGCACCAGAGTATCCCAGCTTTCTGGCAGCGAGCTCAACAGCAACAATTCCTGCAATTCTTCATCAATTTTCATATCAGCCTTTGACAGCTGATTCACAATACCTTTGTAGGTGTTCAGGTGTTCAATCATGCTCATGCCGTCCTTGTATTCAAGCTTAACAAGTCGGCGAACCATGTGTGCTTTGTTCCTGGGAGTCTTCTTCTGAATCATGGACTCTAATTTCGTCCACAACTCATACGCGTTCGTGAATTCGGACACGTGCTCAAAGAGGCTTTTATCAATATATTTCCTTATCGTGGCTACCACCTTCCGACTCAGGATCTCCCACTCCTTATTAGTTTTTCCTGCCGGTCTCTCATCAAGGATAATGGGCTCATGCAAATCTTTGCAGTAGAGATGATCTTCCATCATCGGTCTCCAATAAGTGAAGTTGTCTGCGGTCAACTTGAACATATCTCCATCATGAGTTATGCCACTGGTCTCCATCTCGTCTCCCTCAGAACCCGTCGAACTCGGGCTCTGATACCACTGTTGGGAAAAACTCGGTTCCCTCAAGCTCGGCTAAAGGGCCTTTGTGCGGAAGTCAATCAACAAGATCCTGATCTCGGATCTCGGCAATACCTCAGCCTGAACTTCACCAGGTCAGGAAGCGCAGCGGAAAAATCAAAACGTAAACACAGGAGAGAGAGAAGAAGAACACAACCAAATTTAACGTGGGAAAACCTTCTCCAATGAAGAAGTAAAAACCCACGGGACCTAGTCCAGATCAAAAATCCACTATGAAAATAATGGTTACAAATAATCAAATACACCAATGTGGTGGTTAACTCAACCTCTCCAACAATGGTGATAATCAAACTACCCTAGAGATGTTTCACTCAAACTCTCTCTAGAGATCTCTCAAATGCAAAGCATAAAGCTTTACTCAAACAATCAAATAATTTTTCTCTCAAATTTGTTCTCTAAAATCTGACCTTGCCTCCACCCACAACTAATGAGTATATATAGAGGAGGTGGAAATTAGGGTTAGAGTTTTTAGGAAACCCCTCAAATGGGCTTGGGCTTGGCATTGAAGGAGGAAGCCCAACAAACTCAACTCACAACTTCCAAAACCCTCACCATTTTATGATCTACATAAAAACTCATTGAGAATGTCAAAACTTACCACCAATAGCCTCCAATGGTCCAAAGGAGTGATCTCCATCCAATGAACCAACACAAGAATCCCCAAAAATTCTCCAAAAAACCACAATTTTCGTGGCTGAAATAGGGGTGTATCTCCTTCCACAATGCTCCCCATAAGATGCACTCTACATGAAAGTCATTCACAAGAGTGTGGGGAACAACTTTGTAGTTGGGAGTTTCTCCTAAAAATGGCTAGAAAAGGGAGTTGTAAATCAAAGAGCTAAAACCCCTAACCATGGAGGAAAGGTCACGGGAGGAAGAGGAGAAGAGAGGAGAGAGAATCTGATTTTGAGATTAAAGGGGGGTCACTTGCTCACTTAAATCACTTAAGTGGGTCCCACGTGTCTTTTAATTTTCTTAAATCATCCATTTTAACCCACAAATTCATAACCTACGTATTTTTCTCGTTCGCGTCATATTTTTATTTCCTAATAATACTGGTCATATTTTTACGCTTATCGGTACAATTATACCGCAGTATTTTACACCGGTAAAATCACTATTCATCAAATTTTCCGAAACTTGCCTATCCACTCGATTTTTCGTCCTGAATCCATTTTTGGCATTATTTTTACCATTTAAGACCTACTCAATTTTTCATGCTTAGGGTTACGTGTTTGGTAAATTACCATTTTGCTCTTTTTACGTATTTTGGCCATAATTTCAGGATTTTCATTAATCCTACCCCTTTAAATCACATTATCACATATAATTATACATTTAGAAATACGAGGTGTTATAGCCTCAAACCTAGAGGATCCCACAGGGCTGAAAACAGTTATAGCCAATGTTGTGGGCTCGGCAAGTGCACTGGTCGTAAACGTAATAAATGTAATAACCAAGATTATTGTTCCCACGAGGAATAGATTTTAACCACTAATGTGCTATTTACGCTTAAGTTGGACAATTAATCAATAGAATTAAATGAAAACTTAGGAGAATCATTTGGCAATATGAAAAATGATGTTTAATTAATGGTTTTAATTCATAACATAAATGGGAGATTGGGAAAAATTGAAACTCTAATTGCATTCTTGATTGTCAAGTAACTCAATCTTTGCACTCTTGTTTTGTTATTTAAGCTAGTTTTCATTTAACTCTCTTCACCAATTGTACAACTTAAGCGTAAATAGCGAATTAGTGGTTGAAATCTAATCCTTGTGGCAACGATACTATTACTTATTACACTTTATTAATTGTATGACCGGTGCAATTGCTGATGCCACAACAAAATTTTGGTGTCGTTATCGGGGATTAGCTTATTTCAACTTTAGTGGAAGCTATAGACACTTTAAACTGGACCTATATTTTTTTATTGTTTTTTTGATTTAGTTTTTATTTAATTTTACTATTTTATGGTTTATGCAAGGTATTGTTTACACTGAGTGTTTGCAATTTGATCTAGAGGTAGAGAAAATTGTAAAAAGCAACAAAAATCGTGCAAGGGAAAGAAAGTAACAAGACGCGTCAAGTTTTGCTATATTGGAGGAAGAAACCATGGCAAAGAATCGACCCCCACCTCCTCCGAGGGCGCTAGGAGATTACATGACTCCATCCAAAATTTTGCCTACTGCAAGTATTGTGAGGCCATCCATGGATGCAAATAATTTTGAGATCAAGCCATGTTTACTGCAATTGATCGAAGGTGTAACACCCTATGTATACCCGGTTTGTTATCATATTATAGTATTAAGCGCAACTCAATTAAATGCGGAAGCTAACTTTTTCTTTTCAATTATGATGTCATTATTATTAACCAAGTTGATTATTTAATCCTTTTTCAAAACATTTTCTGTATGTAAATTGCAATAAATAACTAACTGAAATACCTCATAACATATATAGAATTTAAGTCACGGAACTACAACACGTAGACCGGACCAAATCCAAATACATCAGTACAAATCAAAATAAACCAACAAGTCTGGAGTCAATGTGGCATGGACAACCCCCATGCTCACCAAATAAATAACATAATCATCAAATCTCAATACAAGAGTCATAGCAAGAAAATCAGGCATAATCATGTAAAATAACTAAATCATCAAGCATGCATCAGTCAGCTCAGCTCCGGCCTCCTACCGCTCGAGGTATCAACCCCTGAGGTACCTGAACCTGAAAATGCGCCCCAACGTGGGGTGAGATCTCTAAAAAGAAATCTCAGTAAGACAAGGGGTCCTCAAGGATCTCTCCATCCCAAGCTCACTTACATGTGCAATATAAGTTCTAAAACAGTAAAACAGTATAAGTTCCAAAATCTGTGCAATGCAGCATATAATCATGTCATGTGTGTCAGAATCCTACTGGCCAGAGAATAAACATGTAGGAATTACATACGTCTACAACCTACAGTACAAGACGCTACTTGCACCGCACCCACAGAATCACCATCTTGTATGACGCTACATACTCAGGCTTACCGTCTAGGTGGAACACCACATACATATCATAAGGCACTTGCACTTAACAGCTCAATAGCATTTCAATAATCATCATTTCATATTTTCACAAAACACATCATGCATATAAACCATCCCTCCATGAGGTATGGTGGAACCAACAATGGGCAAAACCGAGGACACGAAAGCTTACCTTGCAAGCTATTAATCCAAAATGAGTCCACCAGCCTACGTCACCAAACAGCCCACTCACAGTCTGTTTATAATAGAAACATTATCAACATTCAACCTCTAGAATTTCATTGCATTACGATAACGTTCCTTTTTTTGTTTACATCCTTTCTAGTTCATAATTACTAAGCATTAAGCCCCACAATTAAAGGTATTACTATTTCCTAATGGTAACACTGATTTCCTAGGGTACCTTGCCCCAATGGGAACTTTCCCACGCATTAAAACTGGTTTCTAGTCATTCTGACAGGTGGTAATATATGGTTTAAATTTGTTAAATGTTTTGGTTTGCAAATTTGAATTAGAATTGTTGCTATAAGAAAATTAATCAATTAACAGAATCATTGCACTACAAATTCAAGATTAATGAGATTATTTCCTCTGTGATTAGTAAATTAATATGGAAATATACATGTGCTGAACAATCGTTAGACTACTGTCATTGAGGGTGTATTTGTTTGGAAGATATCAGAAAGCTAAAAACCTTTTAAGATTAATGTTAATTTGTGAAATTTCTTATAGGTGTTATTGTAATGTTAAATCTGCATGATTGAATTACACTGAATATATAATGATAGTAATTAGCAAATGGCTTTTACTTTGTATCATACAACATTTGGACATGTAATGTATTATCCTGTTATGTTATGAACCTTGTCTTTCTCACATATTTGATACATGAGCACAAAAGCACACTACTCTTTTAGTAAGGGCATGTTTGGTGCATAGTATAGTATAAGATCTGATAGTATAAGATATGATAGTATAAGACTTGATTGTATAAGACCTGATTAAATTTTAATACTATACAGTGTTTGACATGACATTGTATAAGATAATGTATTGTATAAGATAATACTATCCAATGTTTGGTAATGCAGTGTATAGTACCAGATATGATAAAAATAAATATTTTTGACAAAAATACCCTTTGATAAAAGATTTATATAATTCTTCCAAATATATCATATGATATTAATTTTTATAAAAATCTATTCTTCCAAATAAGGTAGCTTCCAAAAAAATAAGGTAGCAAGTTTTCACATGGCCATCACAAGAATAACCATATTGCCATGTTGGCTTACTCAACAATGATGAGATATGAAATAGTGAAGACACACTCCTAAATAGCATTCCTCCATTTTTCCTCAAATGTTATTCACAAATTTCCAAAATCCCCACCTTGAGGTATATTAAAATCAAGCCTACCTCATACCTTGCCACAAATTCATTTCTGAATAAAACTAGTCATACATATCAATTCAACACAATAGACAATAGCAGTAAGAGGAAGTGAAAATAAAAATGTAGAAAGGGAAAAGCATAGGCAAATGGAACAAAGTCCAACCAAAATAAGAAACATAGTTAACTCAAGCTGGACGAGTAGGAGTATCCTTGATTGATTCTCGCTAATATTCCTCTATGGTAGTGTCTGTCCATCATTGACAGTGAAAATTAGGAGCCATAATCAAAAGCTCCCTTTTCAAGCTTGTAAAGTGTTGCAATGTAGTCAATATAGCATAGTGAAGGGCCTGTCTCTTTGTCATAATCAGCAAGAAGGATGTTCACAGA